>NW_026652284.1:99347923-99497467 GCF_009828535.3 Hylobates moloch
TTGTTACAAAATGAAATTTTTAATTGGCAAATATTTTTTAGACTTTTATAAAAAGAAATAACATTGGAAGAGCTCTGTGTTTCCCAACCATAGTTTTTTGAATGAAAACTCAGCAGGACCATGTCTGATGTTTCTTTGATCATTAGGTTTTATGACTGCAAGTTCCCCGCCCTGTTTTTAAGTGGAGCAATTGTTAAATCTTGTTTTAAAAGAGAGAAGAAATAGAATTCCAGAAGGAAGACAAAATGGAGCTAAAGAAGAACAAAACCAGAATCGGGTCAAGAATACTTTCACCTGGCCCTTCTCTAACCTTTCTTTTAAACATCTTCTGCCATAGTCATTCTAGAAATACTACATCAGCAAGTATTTTAATATCATCATGTCCGTAGTATATATTCATACTCACTCACATTTTAATTTTAATACATACATTATAAGTCTGTTAAACTAGACAATATAGCATGGGATGTATATTAGATATCACTGGTAGAAGAATATACTTGATGGTATTTCTTTCAAGTGAATATCACATTAGCCACATTTCAAAGGAAAATAAAACCTTATGATAAAAAGATAACATGTTTGCTTTTCAGGAATTAAAGGAGAACTGGGTGATATGGGAGATCAGGGCAATATTGGCAAGACTGGGCCCATTGGCAAGAAGGGTAAGTTGCATCTTACTATTCTCCAGTAGCAATTCAAAGCAAATTGAGGCCGGGTACGATGGCTCACACCGGTAATCCCAACACTCGGAGACCAAGGTGGGAGGATACCTTGAAGCCAAGAATTCAAAACCAGCCTGCACAACACAACAGGACCCAATCTCTACCAAAAAAAAAAAATTAATTAGTTCAGCATGGTGGCACATACCTATAGTCCCAGCTACATAGGAGGCTGAGGTAGGAGGATCGTTTGAGCCCAGAAGTTTGAGTCTGCAGTGAACCATGATCACACCACTGCACTCCAGCCTGGGTGACAGAGTAAGACCCCGTCTCTAAAATAAATAAATAAATAATAAATAAAGCAAATTGAGGATACCCTTAATTGTTTTAAGGTTTTGTATCATGAAAATATCTCCTTTTCCTTCTTTTAAATTAATAATTCTGTCTGTCTTCATAGTTTGTCTCTTTCTTCCATATATAAGCAATATATCTCACAGCTCAAAAAAAAAAATACCTAGAACAAAATGAAACAAGATGTCAGAAACAGAATCAAGCATCAAGGTCTGATAGTCTTTATGTTGAATCATCTCCTGGGATCTACTTGTTGGCTACAAATCCTTGCTATGATCAAAATGATACATGACTATTAATAAAATACAAAATAGGCAGAGGACAGTAAAATTTTCATTTTTAATCTGAGTGGATTAACCAAAAATTCTGTGCCTATGATCTATTAACAGGATAGAAACTTGGAGCATATCTGTGGATACCCATTTGTTTTCAGTCATGTCCTGATTTTTTTTTTTTTTTTTTTTTTTTGAGATGAAGTCTTGCTCTGTCACCCTGGCTGGAGTGCAGTGGTGGGATCTTGGCTTACTGCAACCTCTGCCTCCCGGGTTCAAGCAATTCTCCTGCTTCAGCCTCCCGAGTAGCTGGAACTACAGATGCCCACCACCACGCCCAGCTGATTTTTTATATTTTTAGTAGAGACAGGGGTTTCACTGTGCTAGCCAAGATGGTCTTGATCTCCTGACTCAGGTGATCCGCCCGCCTTGGCCTCCCAATATGCTGGGATTACAGGCATGAGCCATCACACCTGGCCCTGATCTTATACATCATTAAAGCCTGAATATTAGAAAACAGAGATAGTCTCCTCTGTATTGTCTAAGCATTCCTTCCCTGTCCTTCTCTCAGAAAGCCCCACAATGTTAGCAGGTTCTAATTGCTCCTGATATTCAGTAATTTAAGCAAGCATTGTTTTACTTAGTTTAGAGATACAAAACTGAATGAACATAAAATTTTATTGCGAGATTCATAGACTATTCAGGAAGATAGGCCTTCTTAAAAAGAATTAGAGGCCGGACGCAGTGGCTCACGCCTGTAATCCCAACATTTTAGGAGACTGAGACAGGTGGATCACCTGAGGTCAGGAGTTTGAGACCAGCCTGGCCAAGATGGAAAAACCCCATCTCTACTAAAGATACAAAAATTAACTGGGCATGGTGGTGCATGCCTGTAATCCCAGCTACACAGGAGGCTAAGGTACAAGAATTGCTTGAACCTGGGAGGCAAAGGTTGCATTGAGCCAAGATCATGTCACTGCACTCCAGCTTGGGAGACAGAGTGAGACTGCATCTCAAAAAAAAAAAAAAAGAAAAAAAAGAATTATAGAATAACATGACTACTCCAGGACTCATGTTGGAGAGTAAGGCAAGATTGATATGCGAAAGAACAGACCTAGGTCTTGAAGAATAGTAACATTTTGGAAATAGGCAAAAGGCACTAGAGAGAGATGCAAGAGATGCTTGTACAAAAAAAGATTAGGGGAAGCTCAATCCCATGGGTAATATAATTTCTGTAGCCTTGATGTACCCTCCATCTTTTTGTAAATGCTTGAGCAGCTGCATAATTAAGCATGTGGCTCACTTGTCCAGCAGTATGTCCTTGCAGGCAGGTTGACAGACTGTGGTCTGAGCTTAGGCTGTGGCCTCTCTCTTCTCATCCTGTGGCTCAGTACTCCCTCTTTCTCCACTCTCCAACTCACTCATTTGAGAAATTCCCTTCAGCCTGCATTCGGAGGCAGGGATCAAGGGCAGTGCCACTGAAGAGAAATTGCCATGGGTGTTTCAGATCTGGTGGGTTATATTGTGTATTTCCTTGTGGTTGAAATCCTTATAGCTGGGGAAGAGCAATGTGAGCTTCCCGTGGTTCAGAAGTCCTGCCGCAGGGTGTGTCTGTGATGGTTTTACCATTAAACACATGAGGATGTGTTTCAGTCCTTCCCAAGACGCTGATAAAAGCTGCAGCAATGGGTTCACATGGCCATATACCTCGATAAAATTTGTAAAGTAAGACAGATTCACCTCAAATGGTCAAAATAGTGCTTCTTAACATTTTTTAAAGATACTACTTCCCTAACAAGGCTTTTAAGACATATTTCTTTTCTAATTGCTCTTCCCCATGAATTTTTAATACCACCCATGGATGATATATTTGTTTAGGTATTCTGTGTATGTTTGTGCTTTATATATTTTTAAAAGGGTACAATTCCACCTCCTAAAAACTAACGTGTGCATCCTTAAGTGATATTTCCCCATTGAAAATGCACAGGTTAAGATTTCTCTCTCCTTCTGCTCCAGTTTCCCTCATCATCCTTCTTGTACCAGACAGTTTTGGAGTGGATACAAGAATCTTGGGAGCTAGCTAAGAGGAGCTTGAGGAAGAAACATTTAATTTGGAGTTAATGAGATATCTTTATGTAGTTTGACGTGACTTCCATGTATACTTACTGCTAGCAATTCCAATGTAGAAATAGCTTCCAAGAATACTCCTACCACTTACTATGCAGCTCTATCCAAAGCCAGGATGCAAAAGTGCTGAGTCAGAGGTCAGATCATCATATCAATGTGTCCCGGGGCATCTAGCCCATGAAATGTGTGGGTTGTGGAAAAGAAGCAGTGTTTGAAATATACAGGGCCAGAGCTAGTCTGTGGAAAAAAAAAAGTTTCCAAATCTAACAGCTTATATATGAAAACTACTTTATAGAGGTATAGTCTCAAAATTGACAATATTATTAATTTACATATAATACCAATAACAAGTTGTAATGGTGAAAGAAAAATCTGACACCACTACTAATAAAGACAAAATTCAGACCTCTGCTACAGGCCATGAGGGATTTTCCTGTCTTACATTAATCCTTCTGCTAAGTATGACTAGCTGGGTCCAAAAAAGTATTTAAATACATATCTGAAGGTATGACAGTGCAACCAAAATGAACAGAACTTTAGGGGCCATGATCTGGAGGAGAAGGGAATCATACTAAGGCAAGTGATGCATTCTGTACTACCTTCCTCCCAAGTCAGCCACCAGTTCATAAGTGGGGCAGCCCTAAGTGGCTAAGAGGCTTGAGCAGAAAGTTGCTGAAACTGGATTGATATTCAAGGCCTGTCAAAGAGGAATGGCCCAGGAAATGCCCCCATATTCCCAGTTAGAACTCCAGAAATACTACTCCAGAAAACGCTTAATTAAACCTATGCCTATTCGTGTTTTTAAAAGCTGTTAGCAAATTAGAAATGGAAACATAATTTGAAAAGCAATACCAACAACAACAAAAGCTACTTAAAAATGATACTCCATGATAAAATACTGAACACTTATCTCCTGAGACTGGGAATGAAATTAGCACAGCCCTCTATCAGCAATTCTAATCAACATTATGCATGAGGTTCTAACCACAGCAAAAATGGAAGAAAAAAACATAATAATTGAAAATAAAGGAATATGAGCATTAGTATTTGTGGAGAACATGATTGCATACTTAGAAAGTACAAAAGAATCTATAGATAATCTATTTGTATTGATAAGTTTTTTAGATGGCTTGACATAAAAAAATCAATTTTGGCCAGGCGCGGTGGCTCACGCTTGTAATCCCAGCACTTTGGGAGGCCGAGGCGGGCGGATCACGAGGTCAGGAGATCGAGACCATGGTGAAACCCCGTCTCTACTAAAAATACAAAAAATTAGCCGGGCGTGGTGGCGGGCGCCTGTAGTCCCAGCTACTCGGAGAGGCTGAGGCAGGAGAATGGCGTGAACCCAGGAGGTGGAGCTTGCAGTGAGCCGAGATTGAGCCACCGCACTCCAGCCTGGGTGACAGAGCGAGACTCCGTCTCAAAAAAAAAAAAAAAAAAAAAAAAAAATCAATTTTGTTTCTACATAGAAACAATTTAAAAAGAGACCATTTATAATAGTGTCAAAATAAGTAAATATGTAAAAATAAATCCAACAAAAGTTACAAGCCCTCCACAATAAACTACACATAATGACAAGAAATTAAAGAATATCTAAGGTAATGAAGGTAAAACTATGTTACTGGGCTGAGAGACTCAATATTGTTAATATGCCAGTTCTCTCTGATTGATCCATCGACTCAATGCTACCTCAGTCAAAGTCCCAGAAGTGGGCCAGGCACGGTGGCTCATGCTTTTAATCCTAGTACTTCGGGGGGCCAAGGCAGATGGATCACCTGAGGTCTGGAGTTTGAGACCAGCCTAGCCAACATGGTGAAACCCTGTCTCTACTAAACATACAAAAATTAGCCTGGCGTGGTGGTGCATGCCTGTAATCCCAGCTACTTGGAAGGCTGAGGTGGGAGAATCACTTGAACCTGGGAGGTGGAGGTTGCAGTGAGCCGAGATCCCAGCACTGCACTCCAACCTGGGCGACAGAGTGAGATTCTATCTCAAAACAAAAACAAAAACAAAAACAAAAAAATCCCAGAAGTCTTCTTTTAGAAATTGATAAGCCGATTCAAAATGTATGTGTAAATGAAAATGACCAAGAATACCCAAGACAATTTTGAAAAACTGAAAAATAAAAACAAAGGTAGAAGACTTAAATTACTGAGTT
This sequence comes from Hylobates moloch, assembly GCF_009828535.3. NCBI lineage: Eukaryota > Metazoa > Chordata > Mammalia > Primates > Hylobatidae > Hylobates > Hylobates moloch. Next base: position 99,353,494 of record NW_026652284.1, read on the forward strand.
TGAGTTTATACATTTATTAGGAAATTAACCATTAGAATAGTGTAATTTCATGAAGAGATAGACAAATGAATTAATGGGAAGAGTCCAGAAACAGACTACCAAACTTGATTTATGCAAAGTTGACACTATTTTGTAATAGAATTCACAAGCTAATCAATATATAGTACTGAGCTATTGGCTGTTCATATATAAAAATAATAATCTCGATCCCATACTTAACACTGTACCTAAAATCAATGGTTTATAGATCTAAATTTGGTGGTAAACCCAAATCTGAGAGACCTAAATTTGAAAGGTAAAGCAATAATGCCTCTGGAAGTTAATATAGAAGTCTATCTTTTTGATCCTAGGGTAGCCAACACGTTTTTAAACAGGATATGACAAAGACTAACCATGTAAGAAAAACTAACAAATTGAAGCCTATCAAAATAAAGAACTTCTGGCCAGGTACAGTAGCTCATGCCTGTACTCCCAGCACTTTGGGAGGCCAAGGCAGGCAGGTCACCTGAGATCGGGAATTCGAGACCTGCCTAGCCAGCATGGCGACACCCCATCTCTACTAAAAATGCAAAAATTAGCTGGGTGTGGTGGCACATGCCTATAATCCCAGCAATCCCAGCTACTTGGGAGCCTGAGGTGGGAGAATCACTTGAACCAGGGAGGCAGAGGTTGCAGTGAGCAAAGATCACGCCACTGCCTTCTGGCTTGGGCGACAGAGTGAGACTCCATCTCAAAAATAAAAAAATAAAATAAAGAACTTCTATTCATTAAAAGATACTTCTCAGAGAACAAAAAAGGAAACCACAGAATTGGCTATGTGCTGTCTTTGTATTCAATAAAGGGCTCATATGTAAAACATATAAAGAGATTATACAAATCAGTAAGAAAAATAACTGATAACCCAGAGGAATAAAAAAGGTCAAAAGAATAGTCACTGTTGTAAACAAAAGAACATATTTGACTAAACTATGATAGTACTGCATACTAACCAAAATGGCTAAAATAAAAATAACTGACAATATCTAGTGTTGGCAAGGATGTGGAACAACTGAAACTCTCATACTTTGCTTCACTATACCATGGAAATAAATATACTATCTCAATATGCAAAAAATGAATGAATATATGGACACAGTTTTGGTGAAAATATTCCATACAGAAAAAAAACTATATGCCAAATGGTTCTATTTATAGAAATTTCAACAACATGAAAAATTTATAGCTTGAAAACTTGTAACACAGTTCTAAGTCATTATGGTAATCTTTAGAAAGGAGGGCTGTAATAATCTGTAGATGATACAAAGTGGCTTCTTGAGGATCTTGGTATTGGTTACACAGGAATTTATTCTGTAAAAAGTCATCAAGCTGAATCTTTCTGTTGGCAAACTTTTCTTTGTGTTTTTTTTTCAGTAAGCAAAGTTTAATAAAATAATTTTTGGTTAACTGTGCTAAGGGAAAGATTATTATCTGACTACATTATCGCTCTATCATCTCTTAAAAATGATATTAGAAATTTGTGGACAGATAAAGCAGCAATATGAATGCAGCCAAACATACATAGCTAATTATGATGAAAAACAGCATTTTCAAGGCACAATAATTCATTCATTGATTAAAATATTATAATGTTTAGTGAATTTTGTAATGTGCCATTGGTCTACTTTTAAAATTTAGTGATTTGTTTTTATTTCTTATGATAGATATTCATTTTTACAACCACTTTTCCATTTTTAATTTTGTATCTTTTTTTAAAGAAGTCCCTTCAAACTGTATAAGCTTCAGATAAAATGCATCATGGATCTGTCCCTATCTGTATCAACTTCATTAAACCACTGGTTAAAGACAGAAAGATATAGCAGGAAAGTGGGATGTTGGACTTCAAAATTTCTGAGATGCAACTATGCTAAATATGATTAAGATCTCATGTATTGCTCGTATTGCTCTGTGGAGATAGCAGAAGTGGAGGGAGAGGGTAAGTCGCTGCCATGAATAAGTCCAGAATTGAAGAACTTCTTTTTTTTTTTTTTTTAGATAAGTAACATCCTTTAATTGCAGTGAAACATACACAACATAACGTTAGCTGTCTCAACTATTTTTAAGTATACAGTTCAATGGCACTAAGTACTTTCACATTGCTGTACAAATATCACCTCCATCCACCTCCAGAACTCTTTTCAACTTCCAGAACTGAAGCTCTGTACCCAGTAAGCAATAACTCCCCAGAATAAAGTTATTGTTTCTTAGGCTATATTTTTGAGAGCAGTGAACTTCACTTTTTAATGGTCATTCTAGATTTTGTACTTCCCTAGATTTAGATATGTAAGTCTTGATGGGATTCCATCTAGAAGAGTTAAAGCTAATGATCTTAAGCACAGTCTTAACCCTTGAATAAAATAAGACTGTAACTTGGGAGCATAGTAGATAACGAAGACAAGAAAGGCTCAATAGTTTTTAGTATGGTTAGCTGAGCCCCAAAGTGGATGAACTTCCAGAAATGTTGAAAAAGTCCAGTCTGGAAATTATAGGGTTAATTAACCTTATTTCTTTCATGCTAATTCCTCCTTTAAGGCTCGGGTACATAGCACCTAATACATACCTGTTATCACTGTACTCACTGTCATATCTGATTAGCCTATCTGTTTCCCCTCATAGACCCGAACTTCTTGGGAGAATAAATGAATGAAAGGTTCACTGGGTTTGTTTGTTTAAATAAAATAAGCTCTGTTGGGACCCTAGTATTTAACCATTTTATCTTAATGCCTATTATATATTATAGACACTTTCTAGATGTTTGTTGCATTAAACATGAAAAACTACATAATAAAACATATTATTTCTTACAACTTGTTTCTCTTTACTACTCCATATTCCTATAAGTACCACTTTTCCTTAATATCAATTTCCACCATTAGCTACTAGGATTTTCTTCTCCTCCAGAGATATGCCATCAAATTTATGAGCATGTCCTGGAATCTTTTTAAATGGAGATGCAATGATCCATCTCACTTGGATTAATTTCATTTTTAATCTGTACTTCGAAATTTATTGTCCTCATTTTGATGATTGTCTTTCTAAATATTTTACTGACTCAGATTAATCTCAACTTTCTAGGCTGACCTTAATGTTGTCACTTGCATGGGTAGGGTAGCTTCCTGGATGTCAATATTTCATTTTAGGAATAAGAAATAATAATGATTTAGTATAGGTAAATTCCATCTCATGGCAAAATAAATGTTTTTATTTAAGGTCAATAATCCATTTACGCTGAAAGCATTATGATTTTGTTTGTTTGTTTGAATGTGACCTCTAATTCTTCAACTTTCAGACAGTTATTACAGACATGTTCTCACTCATTGGCCAAAATCAGTTTTTGTGGATGACTTTAAATCATAATTTGTTTTGGGGAAATAAACATTGTAAGCTCAAATCTTCCATAAGCTGGCTAAGTACTTGGCATGCATTCCTTTACCATAACTCAGATTCAGGAAACAGAAGTTAACATTGGTTGAGCATTCTCTGTGAGTCAAGCCCAGTGCTAATCCCATTATAAGAAAATATTACTATACCTAATTTATTCTCCTTAATAATCTCATAATTTTAGGTATTAATTATTTCTACTTTTAAAATAAAGAAAAGGAGGCTTAGAGAAATTAAGTAACCTGTCCATGTGTAGCTGGTAAGTGGCAAAGCCAGGATTCAAACCCTGGTTTTGGGGAGCTTTCGTGATCTTTCATTGCACCACACTGCTTTGGTGTTCCCATTTGTCATGAAATGAAAAGAATTAATGTCAAAATACTGAAAAGTAGTCACAGAGTTTACATCTTCTCAGAAAAAAAGACCACATAGCAATTCAAAAAACTGTTTTCTGTATTATTAAGTTCTAGCTAAGGGCTACTCCTTCAGTGAAGCCTTCTCCACTCTGATCCACACCATCTTTTCTTTTTCTGAATTTCTACCAGGCTTTTCATTTGCTTCGCTCTGTTAGTACATGATAGCGTCTCATCTCTTTGTTCTCTTATGTGTGTTTTGCTTTCCTTAAAAGCCCATCATTTTCCCAAGGCACTTGATTTATGCTTCTTTTATGTCCATTATAAAGCTTAGCCCAGAACTAGGATCATAGCATAACTGGAATCAACGTTCCATCTATGTTGAATTAAAAGGGATTCACATGCAAAGAAAATATAATGTTTTAAAAAATCGAAACATTAAACACATAATCATACAATCTTTTAAGCGCATAATGTTTTTTATGGTGATGAGGACTGCTATTCTTTGCAAATTTTGATAACATTTTTCAAACACCTCACTTTTTTTCATTAAACCACTGGTTAACTCATTTGGAAGCACCATGAAAGGAGGGTTAGAAATGGTTGGGCTGGAATATCAGCACTGCCATTTAATGGCTACATGTCCTTGAGCAAGTTATTTTGCCTCTCTGATCCTCAATTTCTTCAAGTTGTAGGATAAAGATAATTACAACACTTAGTTCATGAGATTTAATGTGATAATATGTGTAACGTATCCAGAATAGTACTTGGTGATTGATTGGTACTTAGTAAAATGTATATTCCCTCTCTTCCTCGAATATCTCAAAATCTCTTCTTATTTTTTCCAACTTACATGTAAGAGAAATAAGGAATTTGCAGGATATAACTAAGGTGTGAGCAGATTGATATTACTGAGCAGGGTGCTCGACATATGTTCATGCCTTTATCCCAACTATATCCTCTGCTGTACCTTGAACCTGACCTTGTGCCCACTTTCATTCAGTTGCTGAAGCTTTTCATAGCGAAGCTCAAATGCTAAACTTTCCTTTACCCTTCCACTTGACGCACTATCTCTTCTGCCTTCCTCTCAGACTATGTTATCTCTCTGTTCAATGTCTCTCTCAAAACATGTATCATGTTCCATTGGTATAGATTTCACCATTGTCTCATTTCATCCAAGTACAAGTTTCAAGCCTTCCTCCTGCACATGTAAACTGTATTCTGGCCTTCAAGGACCCCCACCTTCTGTTTGGGGAGCACATGAATGACTAGCATCAACTCTAAAGAAAAGTGTCCACATGGCTCTGTTTAGAAAGGCTCAACAAATCCTTGAGGCCCCAGCAGGCACCTTCTTCTGAATGATCGAAAGTAACTATGTAAGGAATTTTAAAGAAAAGTACACATCAGACAATGATAAGAAAAGCCAATGGGTGTCCTCAGCACACGCAACATGGGGCACCCTACAGGTTTTAGAGTGGCTTCCACTTTTTCCCTGTTGCTGGTGAACAATGAGGCTTGGCAGAACCTTAATACCAACTCCATTCCCTTTTGCATTGTCCCCTTGGGCCATATAACCAATTCTCTGACCACACCACATTCCTGTGAGGGCAAGCCCCATACACCTAGCCTAGGTGACCTTCATCCTGTATTCATCCCTCGTTGAGTTCTTTTTCTTTTTTTCCAGATCACTATTGAAGCATAAACTCTATTTTACTTCTGTCAGGGTCTTCCCTTTTGATTCTCAAGAACCTCAGCCAAACATTTCTTCCTGAAAATCAAAAGCTTTTGCTTTCAATTACTGTGTCTGATGTGGGCTTCAAGAGCTTATTTTGAAGTTGAAAAAAAATTAACGTGTTTTATTCTTTCTCTCTGCTTTAAAAATCCTGCTTCTCTGAGAATTATTTTGTGGATATCTGTGAGTGAGAAAATGGTTACATATAAAGAAGTACAGAGAGGGAAAGTACCAAGGTTGCTATTTCAGTATAATATATTTGACATGAGTTTGTATTATTAGTATTTGCATATATCACTTCACTTCTAAAAATTGTAAACTCCTTCAAGTCATAGGTTGAATCTTATGTTTCTGTATATCCTTTCAAAGCAGCCAGCCTTTTCGTTTTCATAGAGTAAGTAAATAGTAAATATTTGCTTAATTAAGTTGAGAAAGCACAATACATGTGTTTTTTTGTTTTGTTTTGGAAATCCAAGGGCAAAGCCACTTGGAATAACTTGAGACATAATAAGTACAAAGACATTGCAGTGTGCTAACAAATTGATCGAGATTCACGTAACAATGGTATTTTTAAAATTGAAAACATGCTGAGAATTGTATTAGCCTCATTCAGAAGGCCACATTATTTAAAAAAATGTTAATAGGATAGGTTACACAAATTCAAATGCTTCTTACAAACCCTGCTGGAATTCTATATTCAATCTAAATAAATTATGACTCATTTAATTAGTTGCACCTGTGTAGCCAATTGAAAATCACATTATTTATAAAAACCAAGAGATATTAGAGATATTAGTTGTAGATATTGAAAATAAAATTTAAAACTGCTTTGACTCTAGATGTAAATTCAGTCCTTCCTCCCTCCTTCCCGCCCTCCCTTTCTCCCTCCTTCCTTCCTTCTTTTCCTTCCTTCCTTCCCTTCCCTTCCCTTTCCTTCCTTCCTTCCTTCCTTTTTTCCTTTCTTCTTTTATTTTAATTTTATTTTATTTTGGTTGCTATTGTTTTTATTCAGGTGACAAAGGGGAAAAAGGTTTGCTTGGAATACCTGGAGAAAAAGGCAAAGCAGGTACGATATGTTCAATGTTCTCTCTGATTTCTAGCGTCATTCCAAATTTATTCATCTCAACAATAAATATATTTTAAATGAAAAGCAAGAGTCCTTTTAGTATGCTTAACCTTATTTTCCTCAGGCTAGAAGAAAGGGAAGAAGGGGACTTTCCTGTCTCCCTGCTGGTGACTTTCCAAGTCCTGGGGACTGGGATGATGACACATTTCATCCCTGCCATGCTTACTATGAGAAGAAAGCCCAGCCCATCAGGAAGCAGCCTAATTCTTCTGGGCCAAGAGGAAAATCTGGCAGTAGGCCCTGCCTCAGCATGCCATGCCTTGCCTTTCACTAGCGTCTCAACCAAATACTGGCCATCAGAGTGCAGCAGCAGCCTGACCAGATGCAGACAGGCCCCTGGTTACAGTACATGCTTTCCATGGCCAGGGAGATTATCTAGGGTTATTGTCCTGGAGCTTTATTCTCAGTGCTTTACACAGGGAAAGAAAGTAGATTGTTCTTTGGTAATTTCAATTGTTTCTATCCACAGGGGTATGGTGAAAACAATTCTAAGAACTGTTTGACATTTTTCATATTTCATATGAATATGGATACATAAGGCCATAGATTTTTTTTCCTTTGGCTAATAAAATTATTTTTAATTTTCAAGCTACCAAAGGAAAATAATTGAAATGTTTATGTATAACAGCCATGAAATAGAAAAAGAGAATCATTTGAATTTTACATCGGTTTCCTTGTAATTCCCTCTCTGTCACAGCAATATTTGTAGTTTGTTGAAAAAGTAGGTGAGCAAAGAAGAATGAAAGACACATTAAAATTATAGTTAATCCACAAACTGGGCAACTGGCTTTTACAAACTTAAGTTGAATCTATTTATATGATTTAAACTTTGTCCTTGAAACATGCAAGCTATATTTTAAATGGATAATTAGAATTAACATTTGATTTAATCATGAAAAGTTTCTTCTGTCTTAGAAAAACTGTGTCATCTATTGAATAATGCAATAACACAAGAGAACACTGGCAGGAAATATGTTTCAAGAAAGCTGTAAAAATGTTATTCTGAGATTGGGCAGACACATTCTGTGTTCAACAAAAAAAAATGCCACATGGTCCAAAATGTGTATGCAGTGGTTGTCATATATATTCTTCTTTTTAATAATCTAGTTTAGAATTGTCTTATAGCTCATTCAAAACATTTACAAAGATATTTTCTGAAATTCTATAAATAATGTAAATCGGAAACCTTATTTTAAATGGTTTAAAGTATAGCCATTCACAGATACATAGAAACAGACTAGAAAAAGATAGTGAATATTGGAAAGAGAGCAAATGTTCTTTTCCACTGGTCTGCAGGTACTTCAACATGAATTCACAGTTTTTGTCGTTTAAAAGGTACTGTCTGTGATTGTGGAAGATACCGGAAATTTGTTGGACAACTGGATATTAGTATTGTTCGGCTCAAGACATCTATGAAGTTTGTCAAGAATGGTGAACATATTCTCTTTCGTGTTATGTATCTATTGATAAATCTCTATCAACACAACAATTCCAATACTCTTAGATGGAAATATCTTGGGTTGGACAAAGGGCTATTGAGATGGTGTCACCAGTTTAAGGGTCTCCCAAATTGCTAATTATCCACTGAGACTCCCCCAGGACACCTCAAGTCCACCACATATATTTATATGTATGTGCATTGCTTATGGGAAGAGAAAGACTTTCTTAGGTGAGGGGAATGGAGAAAAGAGCAGAATGTGGCAAGCTATGCTGTAAGAATAAAAAGAGACAGTAAGAGTCACACAGAACTAGCATCTCAGAAAATAGAGATAATAATAACTGCTTTCTTGAGTGCATGGAATAGTGCACAATTACTTGCATTATCTCACTGAGTTTTCATAATTGTTTATGTAGTATGTAGATACTATGATTGAACTAAAGCTTAGAGGAAGTACCTTGCCCATAGATACTAACCTAATGAGCAGTAGAGCAGAAATGTATTACAAGCTTCTCCGACTCCTCTATCCACAATACAAACATCATGTGTTTATCTGTTTTGCAACTTCCCATACTGGTCATTTTTGTTATCCCTTGTCCATTTTTTTAATAATAGTTATGAGAAAAGCCTTTGAAGTGGAAAGGGCTTATGTGTTTTCTTCTGAGACAGTATTAATAAGGTAACTATTATAATTATAGTTAAAATTGGTTTCTTTTTCTTATACTTTCATTTATTGTAACTCAGCTATATTTGTTGTACATTGTTGGAATCACATAGATGCTGTCTCGTGTTCATCCTCATCTTGTAACACTAGAGGCAAAGGAAATACTTGATATTAACTAACCACACTAATTATAACTTTGGTTGTAATCTGTACTGAAGAGTCTGTCTCTGATAGGACTTAGACTGTCATGAATAAGCTAGATCATACAGGGAGAACATGGAGCAATAGTTCTGAACATTTTAGTGGTCATAGATTTCTTTGTGAATTAAAGTTATGGATCCTAAAATGCATATGTAGAGGCCCCTGACACCCAAAACATACATGCCATATTATGAGTGAAGGGTGATTCTCAGTCTCCAGTTCTGTCCTGAAGCTAACTCAGTAGCTCAGTCTTCCTCTTGTACCTGGGATGAAATATGGACAATCCCAATTCATGTACATGTTCATAGCCCAGGAATTTGGTCCAATGTGGACAAACATCTGTATTATTCCTACATCATTTCAATAAGCATTTACCATTCCCATAAGTATTCCAGGCACTGAAGCTAAAGAGTGTCAAAGACATGGTCATTGTCCTTAAGACATTCACAGGTAAGTAGGAGAGAAATGCAGGCAAACGATGAGACTAAAATGTGTTGCGTGCTAGAAGGAGGAAGTGAAAGGGGCAATGGAAACTCGGGGAAGAGTGACTGCCATGTCTATCCAAGGGCATTGGAAAGACTTCTTATAGGGGAAAACATTTCCACTGAGATCCAAAGGATGAGTAGAAGTTTACCAGGTAGAAAAGACTTTCTAGGCATAAAAGGCTTGGAAGTACAAGAGAAAAGGGCCTGCTCATGTGGCCACAAGTATAGCTAAAGCATAAACTATGTTGGGAAATATAGTATGAGATAGGCTGCTGAAAGTTCACGTAACATGTCTTTGTCAACTTTGTGTTGGCCAGGTGTGTGAGAAGTTGAGGAGAAAAGGAAGGGAGAACAAACGGTAGATATGTGTTCTCTATTTGATAACTAGAGGTGAGGGTAATTAAATCTGTGACTACCTCATAATAGGGCTTTGAAAAATAATTCTTGAATATTGAATAAGTAAATGTTAATCTGGCAATATCATATAATTTTGTTGCCTTTTATCTTTTTGAGATACATAATGATACTCCTTTTTTCTCTCCCTGCAGTGATAGCAGGGATTAGGGAAACTGAAGAGAAATTCTACTACATCGTGCAGGAAGAGAAGAACTACAGGGAATCCCTAACCCACTGCAGGATTCGGGGTGGAATGCTAGCCATGCCCAAGGATGAAGCTGCCAACACACTCATCGCTGACTATGTTGCCAAGAGTGGCTTATTTCGGGTGTTCATTGGTGTGAATGACCTTGAACGGGAGGGACAGTACGTGTTCACAGACAACACTCCACTGCAGAACTATAGCAACTGGAATGAGGGGGAACCCAGCGACCCCTATGGTCATGAGGACTGTGTGGAGATGCTGAGCTCTGGCAGATGGAATGACACAGAGTGCCATCTTACCATGTACTTTGTCTGTGAGTTCATCAAGAAGAAAAAGTAACTTCCCTTATCCTACGTATTTGCTATTTTCCTGTGACCATCATTACAGTTATTGTTATCCATCCTTTTTTCCTAATTGTGCTACATTTGATCTGAGTCAACATAGCTAGGAAATGCTAAATTGAGGTATGGAGCTCTATAATCATGCTTTTTTTGTGATGATTTTCATATTTTCACTCATGGTATGTTATTGACCCAATAACTCGCCAGGTTACATGGGTCTTGAGAGAGAATTTTAATTACTAATTGTGCACGAGATGGTTGGTTGTCCATATGTCAGATGAATTGTTCTCCTGGTATTTGCTCTACCATCTCTCCCTAGAGCACTCTGTGTCTATCCCAGTGGATAATTGCCCAGTTTACTGGTGATGATTAGGAAGGTGGTTGATGATTAGGCTAACCTTCCCTGGCCCAAAGCCAAACATGTAGAAGGGCTTTCTGTGAGCAATGATAAGATCTTTGAATCCAAGATTCCCAGATCTTTTACCAGTCACACCCTATGGCCATGGCTATACTTGGAAGTTCTCCTTGTTGGCACAGACATAGAATTGCTTTAACCCCAAACCTTTATATGGGGGACTTCTAGCTTTGTGTCTTGTTTCAAACCATGTGGAATGATTAGTACTTTTTTTGTGCTTCTGATCTATTGATTTCACTAACATATACCAAGTAGGTACTTTGGACCCCTTTCTGTAGGCTCACACCTTAATCTCGGGCCCCTGTATAGTCACACTCTGATTTAAGAAAAATGGAACTCTTGAAATCAGAAGGAAAAAAATGGGGAATTGTTCACAAGTAGTATTGGTTATAGTTCTCTTGCTAAATTGCCCACTGCTATTAACTTAACTTCATTTTTATTTATCTTAGGTTTACCTGCATCAATTTTATTCACCTTAGGCATGGGGGATGAGGGAAGGAGTCTGTGAAGCCTTAAGAAAATTCTGGAAGCTTCAAAGTGCTACCAACATCATCTCCAGGCCCCCTCCTCCTTGCCTCTAACATATCACTCATGGTGACATTTCATGGGAGGCCTTTTACTCTTCATAAATATATGTCATAAAAATCCTACTAGAGATGTTCCTTCTAATACTCTGACATCACAGAAATGTGTGAGGTAGAGAATTTGGAACATGCTTAGAACTCATGTTTACTGAGGTGGTAAAATTCTACCTTGAACTGTAGATCAAACCTCAAAGCAGCTTTCACTTGGAATTTAAAAATAAACAGTTCAAAGATACTCTAGATTATCACCCTATAAACTTCTACTCCAGTTATGGTTTCTGACATAAGATTAGACTGTTTCAAATGCTGGCAAAATGGTTAATGAAATAAGAGAAACAGATCAACAACATATGTTCACCTTAAACCATCTGTTCATGATTTCACCTGTGACTAACTGGTTATGAGATAGGACTTAATTAGGTTATTTCTGTGGGTTCAACAAGGGCCATAAACTCAGATCCTACAAGGGCCAGGCAGATGACATACCTAAATGAAGTGGAACAGGTGGGGACCCTAGTGCACTGAGCACAGCTTGCCCTTCCAAAGGAGCCAGCTGCTCCTCAGTGGCTGCTACTGGTGCTAGGGAGGACCCAATCTTGCTACATGTGCTGATATTTCAAGAGAAGTCAGAAAGCTAGGACTTTGTAACATAAGCTCATATTTTAATATGTTGGCAACTAATTAATTTTTAACCCCATTTAAAAAAATGGGGTTAAAAATTAATTAAAATTAAAGATTAGAGGTCAAAAGTCTTCTAGCTAAAATTGTGATCATTTCATTTCTTACTTCTGGAGGAAGGTTCAGAAGGTTCTAACCAAATAGAATATCATTAGGATATGATGACATCAAAGTCAAGATATCCCATTAATACCTTATTCAATTCAGCTTAATAATAGGAATTTGTTATATATTTGACAGTTATCAGGTTACTAGTTAAACTCTTTTGAGATGATAGCACATGGTATTTGAAAGTCAAAAAGGCTTAATAAAAAATACAAAGCAGGACATCAGAAGCCAGTATCCTTGGATAGAAAGCCATCCCAGATCATGAGGAATGAAAACCTAGAAACACCTGTAGGAAAATAAAGCTCACATGTAAGAAGAGAGGAAGGAGAGACATGCAGCAAATGTTGCCTACAGGCAGCTTCATGTTAGGGATCCATGTTCCGATTTGTTCTAAGCCCCCAAAGTATGAGTATTTATTGTGTTTACTGTTAGTGCTATTATTATTTACTGTGAATGTTATAATAATAGTTCTCTCAATGACTCTTGTTGTCTGTGATGCTTCCAAGAGAAGATAACAGAACTTCAACAAATAAGGTATATCCTGCAACCTTGCCTGAAAGAAATTTTGAAGACACCACACACTTAATTAAAATTACTACAAAAACTCAAATTTGTGAAGCACATTGTGCTTTAAAAAATGCCTTCACATATCATTTTTCAATTGATTCTGATAAACTCTGTGAAGGATGAAAAACAGTCATTTTTACTGCCACTTCCCAATGATAATACTGAGGCCCAAGGAAGCTAAGCAATTTACCAAAATCATCTCACATATAAAAGAAATGAATGCCATTAGCCTGCTGATTGAAACTACCAATGCAGTGTCTTCTCCAATTTCTGTGCATTGCTCATGTATTGAATGGAAGTTCATCCACAATGGTCTTGTGATAGCAGGGGCTCAAACAACTTATCTGTACTACATTCCAAAGTTAAAGATGAGGATTAATTAACAGAGATGCTGGATACAGCAACTTGCCTTACAAATTTAGTGTTCACTGTTTTGTTTTTTCAATTCACAAATGTCCACATAGGCATTAGTGTTGAGGAGGTGACTTACAGCAGCCACCGCACAATTCTGCCGATAACTACAGATATTGGGCAATCAAAACAGATATATAAAAATCAATTTTGTTAATCTTTTCAAAATACCAGCTCCTCGATTCCTGGACTTTTTGATGGGTTTTTCATGTCTCTATCTTCTTCAGTTCTGCTCTGATTGTAGTTATTTCTTGTCTTCTGCTAGCTTTTGGATTTGCTTGCTCTTGCTTCTCTAGTTCTTTTAATTTTGATGTTAGAGTGTTGATATTAGATCTTTCCTGCTTTTTCCTATTGGCATTTAGTGCTATAAATTTCCCTCTAAACATTGCTTTAGCTGTGTCCCAGAGATTCTGGTACGTTGTGTCTTTGTTCTCATTGGTTTCAAAGAACTTATTTATTTCTGCCTTAATTTTGTTATTCACCCAGTAGTCAGTCATTCAGGAGCAGGTTGTTCAGTTTCCATGTAGTTGTGTGGTTTTGAGTGAGTTTTTTAATCCTGGGTTCTAACTTGATTGCGCTGTGGTCTGAGAGACTTTTTGTTACGATTTCTATTATTTTGCATTTGCTGAGGAGTGTTTTACTTCCAATTATGTGGCCAATTTTACAGTAAGTGCAATGCGGTGCTGAGAAGAATGTATATTCTGTTGATTTGGGGTGGAGAGTTCTGTAAATGTCTATTATGTCTGATAACAAGTTCTGAAATAGAGGCAGTAATTAATAGCCTACCAACCAAAAAAAAGCCCAAAACTAGACAGATTCATAGCCGAATTCTACCAGAGGTACAAAAAGGAGCTGGTGCCATTCCTTCAGAAACTATTCCAAACAACAGAAAAAGAGGGACTCCTTCCTAACTCATTTTATGAGGCCAACATCATCCTGATACCAAAACCTGGCAGAGAAACAACAACAACAACAATAAAAATTTCAGGCCAATATCCTTAATGAACATTGATGTGAAAATCCTCAATACAATATTGGCAAACTGAATCCAGCAGCACATCAGAAAGCTTACCCACCATGATCAAGTCGGTGTCATCCGTGGGATGCAAGTTCAACATATGCAAACCAATAAACATAATCCATCACATAAACAGAACCAATGACAAAAACCACATGATTATCTCAATAGATGTGGAAAAGGCCTTTGATAATATTCAACACCCCTTTATGCTAAAAACTCTCAATAAACTATTTAGTGATAGAACATTTCTCAAAATAATAAAACTATTTATGACAAACTCACAGCCAATATCATACTGAATAGGCAAAAGCTAGAACCATTCCCTTTGAAAATGGGAATGAGACAAGGATGCCCTTTCTCACCACTCCTATTCAACATAGTATTGGAATTTCGGGCCAGAGCAATCAAGCAAAAGAAAGAAAGAAAGGGCATTCAAATAGGAAGAGAGGACCTCAAATTGTCTCTGTTTGCAGATGACATAATTGTATATTTAGAAAACCCCATGGTCTCAGCCCAAAATCTCCTTAAGCTGATAAACAACTTCAGCAAAGTCTCAGGATACAAAATCAATGTGCAAAAATCACAAGCATTCCAATACACCAATAATAGACAAACAGAGAGCCAAATCATGAGTGAATTCCCATTCACAATTGCTACTAAGAGAATAAAATACCTAAGAATCCAACTTACAAGGGATGTGAAGGACCTCTTCAAGAACTACAAACCACAGTTCAAGGAAATCAGAGAGGACACAAACAAATGGAAAAACATTCCATGCTCTTGGATAGGAAGAATCAATATCGTGAAAATGGCCACACTGCCCAAAGTAATTTATAGATTCAATGCTATTCCCATCAAGCTACCACTGACTTTCTTCACAGAATTAGAAAAAACTACTTTAAATTTTATATGGAACCCAAAAATAGCCCGTATAGCCAAGACAATCCTAAGCAAAAGGGACAAAACTGGAGGCATCACGTTACCTGAATTCAAACTATACTACAAGTCTTCAGTAACCAAAACAGCATGGTATTGGTACCAAAACAGGTACATAGACTAATGGAATAGAACAGAGGCCTCAGAAATAACACCACACATCTACAACCATCTGATCTTTGACAAACCTGACAGAAACGAGCAATGGGGAAAGGATTCCCTATTTTAAAAATGTGTTGGGAAAACTGGTTAGCCATATGCAGAAAAATGAAATTGGACCACTTTTTTACATCTTATACAAAAATTAACTCAAGATGGATTAAAGACTTAAATGTAAGACCTAAAACCATAAAAACCCTAGAAGAAAACCTAGGCAATACCATTCAAGACATAGGCATGGGCGAAGACTTCATGACTAAAACACCAAAAGTAATGGCAACAAAAGCCAGAATTAACCAATGGGGTCTAATTAAACTAAAGAGCTTCTGCACAGCAAAAGAAACTATCATTAGAGTGAACAGGCAACCTACAGAATGGGAGAAAATTTTTGCAATCTATCCATCTGACAAAGGGCTAATATCCAGAATCTACAAGGAACTTAAATTTACAAGAGAAAAATCCCAACAATAAGTGGGCGATATGAACAGACACTTCCTAAAAGAAGATATTTATGTGGTCAACAGACATATGAAAAAAAGCTCATCATCACTGGTCATTAGAGAAATGCAAATCAAACCAAAATGAGATAACATCTCACGCCAGTTACACTGGCAATCATTAAAAAGTCAGGAAACAACAGATGCTAAAGAAAATGTGGAGAAATAGGAATGCTTTTACACTGTCAGTGGGAGCGTAAATTAGTTCAACCATTGTAGAAGACATTGTGGTGATTCCTCAAGGATCTAGAACCAGAAATACCATTTGACCTAGCAATCCCATTACTGGGTATATACCCAAAGGATTATAAATCATTCTACTATAAAGACACATGCAAACGTATGTTTATTGCAGGACTTTTCACAATAGCAAAGACTTGGAACCAACCCAAATGCCCATCAGTGATAGACTGGATAAAGAAAATGTGGCACATATACACCTTGGAATACTATGCAGCCATAAAAAAAGGATGAGTTCTTGTCCTTTGCAGGGACATGGATGAAGCTGGAAATAATCATTCTCAGCAAACTAACACAGGAATAGAAAACCAAACACTGCATGATCTCACTCATAAGTGGGAGTTGAACAATGAGGACACATGGACACAGGGAGGGGAACATCCCACACTGGGCCTCTCAGGTGGGTGGGGGGCTAGGGGAGGGATAACGTTAGGAGAAATACCTAATGTAGATGACAGGTTGATGGGTGCAGCAAATCACCATGGCACATGTATACCTATGTAACAAACCTGCACATTGTCCACACGTATCTCAGAACTTAAAGTATAATTTAAAAAAATCAAGATTTGCCCCAAGTAAAAATAAGCATGTAATTATTTTCCTCATAAAAGAATTCACTAGAGAAGTGAGTCACTGCTCAAACACAGTAGAAAGTTGTACACCCTTGTTATAGAAAGATATAGCAAACGCTGATTGCACTTTGGACAACTCACTCACAAACACTGCTGGCATTTTAAACAATGCATTTCATCCTGCTTAGATCTGTGTTACCCAAATATGAGCAGCTCTAATTGTCCTTAATCAAACAATTTCTAGGTCTTTGGATTGTATCCTTTGAGGCAACAAGATACTTGTGGAATGATAAAAGTAAACTAAACAGCATCACTCAGCATCAACATATTGAGACTAAATTTTCTCAGGTATTATCAATGATAGGAAAATGACAGTGTGATTCCTTCCAGGGTAGTACTAGTTTGACAGCATCACTTAGAAATTAAAAATCTAGATCTGATATCGCAACTGCCTGAAGGCCACACCAACTGTGCTTCTTACTAGTCATATTAGGAGAATATCTTAAATGCTCTAAACTTTGTTTTTCTAATCTACATAGTTCTTCCACACATAATGTGATGAATAAAAGATGCAATGTAAGGAGGTATTTAACGGAGTACCAGCAAAATAAGTTATATGAATGGAAAAAAACTTAGCCATTACTACCAACTACATCTACTGCCAGATTCATGTTGAAAAGAAAACATATTTTAACATATATTAAAAATTACCTAGGTGAATATGTCTATCATATATATACTATACATACAACATATATACGTATATACTAAGTGTGTGTGTGTACAGCACAATAAATTTTTTATACTTATTTATAGATAAAATTTTTATGTGCAGAAAGGTGAATAAATTTGCCAAAAGTTATACTGCTTGTTAGAATTAGACCTGAAGTCCATCACTGGATATGATTGATTCTAAAACTATCTATACCTTTTTATAGGATGCAATTTATCTGAACCTATGGTGATCACATAAAATTAACTATTTTCTACTTAAAAATGAAATCATTAATTTGTATCTCCTTGAGGTTGTAAGGCCTTCATAATATAGCCAAATCCTTTAAAATTCATGTGTTGGGGGGACATCTGACATGTCCTTTCATGTGGGATTGAAGAAAAGGAGCCGCTGGCCACAGATATTGTACATATGGACCTTTTTATGAACATAAGACTTTATTTTGCTGTTTCCCTAATACATGGTCATGCAGTTCATAAATGAACACTTTTGGTAATCTGGTAAGCCTATTTAAAAGTTTTTTCTTACAGTGACCTAAAATATACTTTTCTCTGATTTCCACGCATTGTCCCTCCCTTTTCTTCTGCTGTTTATAACTCTGGGAAGTCTGGTGCTGACATAAGCTGGAGCACCAAGAGCAGAGTCTTAAAGAAAAGACAAATAGGAAAGGGAATAACTGTCCTTACTATAGACACAAAGGTGAATAAATAGGACTACACAAACCTCAAGACCTAGATCATATGCTCCATACTCAATACGTTTAAATTTTGTTGGTGAAGCACAAAAGAAACAAATGTGGGGAACGAATTGTATTCAAAGCCAACTGCAACATTTCAAACATAACTAGTCTATTAGGAGGTGGTGCATGGTAGACAGGGTTCAACCCTCAGAGGAAGAAGTCTTTAAAAGGGAGATGGTTGGTAAGGCACCCTTGAGAGGGTTCAGAGCAGGGGCCCATTGCCAGTGGGAGAATGAAGTCAAAATCAGAGCTCAAATGCATGATGTCTACACGGTGAACAATTAGAAAGGCTATAGCTTAGATGAATAGTAGAGTTTGTTAACTCATTAATTCATCAAAAATGTTTATGGAGTATCTGATATGCTTTAGGCAGCACCCTGATTAGTGGTAGAGACACAATAGAGAAGAAGACAGATCAGATCTTTAGCCTTCAGATTCGCTGAATATCAAGTCTATGGCATTGAGGCTCAAGATTCAATTGTCAGGATTATATAAATCTATCCTATTTTTATACGTATGTTATGTTGCAGCATCATAGCTCTCAAAAATATGCTGAAATAAATTAGGCAAAAAAAGTTGTAGAACTGCATCACCCTTTCTTGAAGAATAACATTGACACATCTGTTCAAATACATTAACATGCCCATTTTGGCTTACTCATTATGATGTGAACAAGATGTTCCCATGTCATTGTAAATACCCACACCATTTCTTCACAAGATAGAATGCATCCTTGTGGTTGTGCATGAATGAGCGTTGGCAAGTGGCAAATGGTCTTTTGCCTTAGTTTTCCCTAGTGATCTACACTTGACATTCAGTGAAACTCAGATTTGGCATAGATTATCACTTTCATAATGAAATAAGGAGGAGTAGGGAGAAAGGGAGAAGTGAGTCAGTCATTTTATAATGCATTAAAATGTGAGCACAGTAATTCCAAATTAATCACCATGTTGATGACTGCAGCTGGGAGATAATGCAGACTAATGGTGTTTACACAATTTTAAAGCTATATAGCACTTTGACATATTTTTTTTTTACTTTAGAACCACTAAACTGATTAATTTATCAATGTTAATCCTTCCTCTTTGTGTAAATCTAGTTGACAGCCCTTTGGGAGAAGTGTTGGAGATGCTGTCTACAATTCAATCCACCTATTGATGTGTTGGTGGAATGCTAGGCTTAGGAAGGGTACTCATAACCCCTGTTATGATGTATAAAAAATCCAGGAAGGTACAGAAGCATTTTTGAAGTCTTGATCAAATGAAGTAAGGAGAGATATAACTTCAAAACACATTCCGTTTAAATCCAACAAGGTCTAGGTGAATATTTTTACTAAGAAGTGTTGTCTACATACTATAAAATTTTGGTTGACACTTCCCTAGTAGATGACAACTTCACATGGCTCTTTCCTGAACAAACTCAGAGAAGGTGATTCTAGAGAAAGCTTACCAGGAGAAACAGATGTGTTTTAGAAGTGGATACTTTCTGGAAATGTTTATGTTTAAAAATACTTTTCCCCAAATTCTCTGTTTTGTATGATCTTTGATTTTGCTGACTTTGGTCAGTCGCCTTTCAGGGATGTAAACTGTGCGATTGCTGAAGGATTATTATATGGAACTTACAGACAATATACTTTCTTTTTCACAGAAGAAGTACATTGTTTTTTTCTCTAAACTTTAGGGAAAAATATGTAAAGGACCTTAAGACTAAAAGAACAAAATTAAAAAACACAAGTAGCTATTGCCAGTTTTGATCTCTATATTTGACATAAAAAAGGAAATAAGTTGATATATTTTAAAAATGCATTTGAGACACTAGAATGAAATATCAAAAAGGGACAGTTTCTGAAAAAGGCTGAAAAATATTCCTTCTGGGTTTCCTAACCCTAAATCCTTCAGCATAGAGAGATTTTATAGAAAGAGTAAGTAAAGAACATCAGGGAGTAAATGAATATGGTTGTGTCTTCATATTTGAAAGTGCAGAAGAGAAAATACTTTACCGCTTCTTTCCTTAGATCATCTATCTCATCAGGGGTGGGATGGGGCGTTATATAACTGCTTCTCTTCAAAAATTTTTTGTTATAAGTTTCCTCTATCCTTATAGTTCAGAAAATTCAATAGCTCAATGTGCACTAATATTCTGGCCTCACCTTTTCATGCCCCTATGAATTATCTAGATATTTGCAAGGTGAAATTATGTATGAGGCAAAGGATGTGCCTTTTTTATTACCACAAATTCTCAGTTACAAATGGACAGAAATATACTTAATATCTGGGCTCTGGTATGCAAAATTTATTTCACTGGAAATATTTGTGTTTAACTTGCTCGCCATCACTCCTAAATCTGCATGCTGGGATTCTGAAACATACCTGCAATAACAATCTTTCTGGTACCTTAATTCCTAAGAATTACGAGCCATAGTCATTAAAGAATATCCTCACATTTTGCAGAAGTGTAATTACCACATACCCATTGGGATTATAGATTCACAGCTTCTTTACTCTTAACATGGCTTTTTCCTTTGACATCCAATAGTCAAGGGTAAAGGCAAATTCATCCGTTTTGTGCTTAGATCACTAAAAGTTAACTCACTCTCATTTAGGTTTATGTGCTCTTATTCTAGTGGATCTTGGAGAGAACCTTTAATCTACTGAATCTCCTTCCCATGAAGCTCAATAAATCCTACCTCAATTCACCAAAACTGGACAAAGTGCTGTTTTAACTGGTGTCCCTGTGTATCAGCTCACTCTTGCACTGCTATAAAGAACTACCTGAGACTGGGTAATTTATAAAGCAAAGAGGTTAAATTGACTCAGTTTTATAGGCTTTACAGGAAGCATGGTTGGGGAAGCTTCAGGAAACTTAACTATCATAGCAGGAGAGCAACGGGGAAGCAAGCACTGTCTTCACATGGTGCAGCAGGAGAGAGAAAGAAAAAGGGGAAGTGACACATAGTTTTAAACAATCAGATCTCCTGAGAACTCACTCACTATCATGGGAACAGCAGCAAGGAAATCTGTCCCCATGATCCAATCACCTCCCACTAGGTCCCTTCCCCAACATTAGAGATTACAGTTCAACATGAGATTTGGGTGGGGACACAGAGCCAAGCCCTATCATTCTGCTGCTAGCCCCTCCCAAATCTCATGTCCTTCCCACATTTCAAAACTAATCATGCCTTCCCAACAGTCTGCCAGAATCTTAACTAATTCCAGCATTAACTCAAAAGTCCAAGTCCAAAGTCTTATCTGAAACAATGCAACTCCCTTCTGCCTATGAGCCTGTTAAATCAAAATCAAGTTAGTTGCTGCCAAGATACAATGGGGGTATAGGCATTGGGTAAATGCTACCATTCCAAAAAGGAGAAATTGACCAAAACAAAGGGGTTACAGGCCCCATGTGAGTCCAAAACCCATCAGGGCAGTCATTAAATCTTAAAGCTCCAAAATAATCTCCTTCGACTCCATGTCTCACATTCAGGTCATGCTGATGCAAGGAGTGAGCTCCCAAGACTCCACCTCTCTGTCTCTGCAGGGCCTAGGCCTTGCCACTACTTTCACAGGCTGGTGTTAAGTGCCTGTGGCTTTTCCAGGCGTATGGTACAAGCTATCAGTGAATCTACCATTCTGGAGTCTGGAGGATGGTGGCCCTCTTCTCAGAGCTCCAGTAGGCAGTGCCCTAGTGAGGACTCTGTGTTGGGGCTCCAACCCCACATTTCCCCTCTGCAGTGCCTTAGTAGAAGTTCTCCATAAGGGCTCCACCCCTGTGCAGATTTCTGCCTGGACATTCAGGCATTTCTATAAATTCTCTGAAATCTAGGAATAGGCCCCCAAAACTCAACTCTCACCTTCTGCACACCTACAGGCCCAAAACCATGTGGAAGTTGCCAAGGCTTGGGGCTTGCACCCTCTGAAGCAGTGGCCTGAGCTATACCTTGGCCCATTTTAGCCAAGATACATTCTTTCACCAGATATGCTAAATCATCTCCCTAAAGTTCAAAGTTTCACAGATCTCTAGAGCAGAGGCAGAATGCCACCAGTCTCTTTGCTAAAGCATAGCAAAAGTGACCTTTGCTTCAGTTCCCAATAAGTTCCTCATCTCCATCTAAGACCTCCTCAGCTGGTACTTCACTGTCCATATCACTATCAGCATTTTGATCACAACCATTCAACAAGTCTCTAGGAAGTTCCAAACTTTCCCTCATTTTCCTGTCTTCTTCTGATCTCTCCAAACTGTTCCAGCCTCTGCCCATTACCCAATTCCAAAGTTGCTTCTACATTTTCAGAGATCTTTATAGCAATGCCCCACTTATCTGGTACCAGTTCTCTGTATTAGTCCATTCTAACACTGCCAAAGAAAAAAAAACTATGTGAGACTGAGTAATTTGTGAAGAAAAAATGTTTAATATTCCTGTACAGCAGTTCCACAGCTGTACAGAAAAGACGGTTGGGGAAGCCTCAGAAAACTTATAATCATGGCAGAAGGGCGAAGGAGAAGCAAGCACCTTCTTCACATGGTGGACTGGGAGAGAGAGAGTGAAAGGGGAAGTGGTATGCAATTATAAACAACCAGTTCTAATGAGACTCACTGTCATGAGAACAGCAAGGGGGAAATCCACCTACATGACCAATCCCCACCAGGTCATCCCACACTGCAACATTAAGGATTACAGCTCAACATGAGATTTGGGTGGAGACAAAGAGCCAAACCATATCACCCAGCTGCTGGAGATATTTTTCCTGAAAGAAAGCAGGTATACTGTCTATTTCAGTCTCAGATGCTTCACATTATTCTCCTACTAGAAGACCTAAGCTGAAACTCCTGGATGTGGAAAAGGATAATGTGAAACATACTCTACTCATTGACAGAAGAAGAACCTGGGGCACCCACTAATTTTAGAAGTCTCAGAGAATCAAATCTTTCAGCTGTTGACGTATTTGATGATATACTGTATCCAAGATCTTCCAGGGCTTTCCTCAGAAATATTATGTTTATTCAGTTACATCTTTCTTAAAGATGGTGGAGGACATTGTATTTTCTGCCCAAGGCCCCATTGTCCTGGTGATCAGCAATTCCGTGTACTACCGCCCCTTTGATTTATTGATTTACTCCAGGAATACCTGGGCTACTGCTGTCTGCTTCTGCGTTTTCTTTCTTAGTGTCCTGCCTTTCTGCCCTCCAACCATTCTGGGGCAATGAGAAAGGGTTAGTCTTTAATCTGCCTCCTTTAGGATCCATCAGGATAAATTCCCCTTTTTCCCTCAATAACTGAATGTGCCTAATAAGTCTTTGATTCTTTTACCATCATGTACCAGGCTTAACATTAGCGCACTCTGACATGAGAGGAGTGCTGTGTTAGCCTTGTTTCCTCTCCTCTCACATAAGCTATTCAATCATTTTTACTATCCAGCTCACATGCAAAAAAAGTCTCAGACCTAGATCAAATAAATCAGAGATGAATTCAAAGACACAAGACTCATAGATATTTTATTAATTACTCAACAGTGATACCTACCAAATTATACATCTGAGCAAGTTTCCCAGCTATTCTTCAATAGAATTCACTCAAGACAGTGGTAATACTCAGCAACCTCATATGGGGTGAGAAGTACACTATATCTGAGAAGCCCTGAACAATCAAACCTTCTCCTTTTAATTTTTATTTATTTTTATTTATTTTATTTTTATTATACTTTCAGTTCTAGGGTACATGTACACAATGTGCAGGTTTGTTACATATGTATACATGTGCCATGTTGGTGTGCTGCACCCATTAACTCTTCATTTACATTAGATATATCTCCTAATGCTGTCCCTCCCCCCTCCCCCCACCCCACAACAGGCCCTGGTGTGTGATGTTCCCCTTCCTGTGTCCAAGTGTTCTCATTGTTCAATTCCCACCTATGAGTGAGAACATGCAGTGTTTGGTTTTTTGTCCTTGTGATAGTTTGCTGAGAATGATGGTTTCCAGCTTCATCCATGTCCCTACAAAGGGCATGAACTCATCATTTTTTATGGCTGCATAGTATTCCATGGTGTATATGTGCCACATTTTCTTAATCCAGTCTATCATTGATGGACATTTGGGTTGGTTCCAAGTCTTTGCTATTGTGAATACTGCTGCAATAAACATACGTGTGCATGTATATTTATAGCAGCATGATTTATAATCCTTTGGGTATATATCCAGTAATGGGATTGCTGGGTCAAATGGTATTTCTAGTTCTAGATCCTTGAGGAATTGCCACACTGTCTTCCACAATGGTTGAACTAGTTTACAGTCCCACCAACAGTATAAAAGTGTTCCTATTTCTCCACATCCTCTCCAGCATCTGTTGTTTCCTGACTTTGTGATGATCACCATTCTAACTGGTGTGAGATGGTATCTCATTGTGGTTTTGATTTGTATTTCTTTGATGACAAGTGATGATAAGCATTTTTTCATAAATGGTGCTGGGAAAACTGGCTAGCCATATGTAGAAAGCTGAAACTGGATCCCTTCCTTACACCTTATACAAAAATTAATTCAAGATGGATTAAAGACTTAAATGTTAGACCTAAAACCATAAAAACCCTAGAAGAAAACCTAGGCAATACCATTCAAGACATAGGCATGGACAAGGACTTCATGTCTAAAACACCAAAAGCAATGGCAACAAAAGCCAAAATTGATAAATGGGATCTAATTAAACTAAAGAGCTTCTGCACAGCAAAAGAAACTACCATCAGAGTGAACAGGCAACCTACAGAATGGGAGAAAATTTTTGCAATCTACTCATCTGACAAAGGGCTAATATCCAGAATCTACAAAGAACTCAAACAAACTTACAAGAAAAAAACAACAACCCCATCAAAAAGTGGGCGAAGGATATGAACAGACACTTCTCAAAAGAAGACATTTATGCAGCCAACAGACACATGAAAATCTCCTTTTTAAAAGGCCTTGTCAGAAACAACTTATGCTGCTATATAAGGCAATAATTTTGCAACTCAACAAAGGCATATCCTATGTGCCCAAAGACCAGTTTCCAAGATTTGAAATTCTTGTGTGGCAGCAATTTTGCAATCTCAATGTATGAGACTCTTGTCATAAAACCTGGACATTTCTCATTTATGTTCTTTTAAGCTCTTCCCTGGGGCAGTCCTGGCCACAGAGTACCATAGCAATGATGGACATTTAGATGGGATTTAACACTACAGAAATGGGCGAAGTTGCTTGGAGTAAAGATGTTGAGTGAGGACAGCAGGTATCCCAGGACTGAGATACAAATTATCCTAATATTTGAACATTGGGGAGAAGGAACAAGGAGAGTCTCTTAAGGAAGACTGATAAAGAGTGGTCAGAGAAGTAGTAATAGAATCAGAAATGTTTGAAAACAAAGAAACAGACGACTGTATTGAATGTCTCCGAAAGTTCAAGTAAAAACAGCGATTAAAAAGTATCTATTGGGGGCCGGTGTGGTGGCTCACGCCTGTAATCCCAGCACTTTGGGAGGCTGGGCAGGAGGATCACCTGAGGTCAGGAGTTCAAGACCAGCCTGGCCAAAATGGAAACCCCATCTCTACTAAAAATACAAAAAGTAGCCGGGTGTGGTGGCGCATGCCTGGAATCCCACCTACTCAGGAGGCTGAGGCAGGAGAATCACTTGAGTCTGGGAGGCAGAGGTTGCAGTGAGCTGAGATTGTGCCACTGCACTCTTGCCTGGGCGACAAAGTGAGACTCCGTCTCAAAAAAAAAGAAAAAAAAAGTATCTATTGTGTTTGTCAGTACCAGAATGGAAAACAAAAACAAAGAATAGGCTTGGAGAGGAAATGGGCTGAAAGAAGTAGGGATAGTGTATACAGAAAAGATTTTCAAGAAGCTTGCTCATAAAGGAGCATTAAAGCAGCAAGACCAAGAATGGTGGCTGGGCATGTGAGTCAGAAGATAGTCATAACTATTATTGTTATAAATATAATGCTATAATTTGAGCATTGTGCTAAGCATTTTACATGTTTTAGTCTGTGACACATACTATAATTATCTTCAATTTACCTATAAGGAAATTGAGGCACAGACACTGAATAACATCCCTCAGTCCACCCTGCTGAGATTTCAATGCAACAGTCCAGTCCAGTGCTTGCATTCCTAATCACTGCACTTCTCTGTTTCACCCTATGATGATGGGCATATTTGGAAGGTCCAGAGTTTCTGCTATGGCTTTGCTACATGTGTTCTATGTGACTTCTCAAAACTCAACTTTTATAAGCTTGTCATCTGTATGTACAACACATCTATTCCTGGATGTGTGGGGAAGAAGAAGACTATAAAAACATTACTGTTACACAACACCTCCATTGGTTATGAATATGTTTGCAACTTAGAAACATTTCATCCATTCCTCAAAAGAAACAAATAGACATTTCAAGAATTTTGAAGACTATTCTTGTTTCTATCCCTCAGAAGGCAAGGAAAAATATACACTCACATAAAGAAAATGATTCTAATAGAGATAGAGTGTTCCATGGGGATCTGGTTGAAAACACGTAAAGTCAAACATGATAAAGCTCCTAAAAAGAACCTTGAGAAACAACTGCTCTGACACAGAGGGGGAAGATGACACATTTGGGTCCCCTGGGCTGGAGTGATGTTATCCTGAGAGGGAGTGTGATGGGAAGATGGAGAGCATGGAGTCTTCTTAAAAGACATTGAGAATGTTGCTGGAGGGAAGCATCATCTCAGGGGTCCATAGTGGTGAGGACCTCAAGTCCTTTGTCTGGGATTCTAAACACATTCATGTCCCTCTGCTGTAGAAATATTATTCTAGACTAGAGAAGTTACTCTACATCAGTTTTAAATGAGTGCTATTTTCCTCTCTTGCTACTACTTTAGCACATCCTTGTTACTTGTAAATAATAGGATGTGCTGCTTTTATCTAATTTTTAGAATAGAATAGGACTTCATGATGCCAATCATTTTTCTAACTTTTGCAGTTATACAGTCACAGAAGTATTGCCTCCAATCCTAGCTCTTAGTCTTGTAGTCCTGCAGATTAAAGCCACAAATTCACAATATGACATGCTGTGAAACCTAGATATTTGATAAATGAATATGCATTCTCAGTAATGCTTGCATTTTCACCTCCTGCCATTTGCTACTTCCTTACAGGGACATACCTGCAAATAGACACATGTACTAGCAGTTTCTATGACAGGTTTGTCTCTCTGATTTGTATGTGTTGCCTCCTTTATGTATTGTTCCCTGTTGTTTGCTGTCGTAGTCCATTCAGGCTTCTATAACAAGTTGCAGAGACTATATGGCTTACAAACAACAGAAATTTAGCTCTCACAATTCTGGAGAGTGAGAATTCCAAGACCCAGGAGCCAGAAGATTCGGTGTCTGGTGAGGGCCCAGTTGCTGTTTTAAAGAGAGCTGTCTTCTAACTGTGTCTACACATGGCAGGAGGTGTGAGAAAAAAAGGAGCTCTTCGTGGGTTTTTCTTTTTTTTGAGACGGAATATCGCTCTGTTGCCCAAGCTGGGGTGCAGTGGCGCGATCTCGGCTCACTGCAAGTGCCGCCTCCTGGGTTCACGCCATTCTCCTGCCTCAGCCTCCATTCATGCTGGTTCTTCCTGGCAACCTAGTCACCTCCCAAGGGCCTCACCTTCTAATGCCTTCACATTGGGGGTTAGGATTTCAAAATATGGATTTTGAGCTGACACAGACATTCAGACCATAGTATCTGCTGACTAACCTTTCATTCATATGATAAAATACAGTTCACAAATCTCAGCTTCCCAAAGTCCCTCAAGGATCTCTCTCAGTGAAGCTCTGTATGTTTCTTTCATAGTATTTTCTGTTGAAGACAGGGATTATGCCACATTCATCATTGTAGCACGAAGTCCAAGGCAAAGTGTCCAGGATGTAATAAGTAATAATACATATTTGCCCTATAACATAAGTAATAATACATATTTGCCCATTATAAATGATGAACCCATGAATAGAACTCAAGGTCTCTAGGTGTCTACCGGTCCTATAATGTGCAGTGTACCAATCAGGGAACAGGGATACTTTAGTCAGCATCCGGATGGGAAAGATGGCACAGTAAATGGAGTAACTGAGAAGATTAGCAAAGGGAATTTTTTACAAAGGTGTAGCCAAGGTTAAGGGAAACCATCAAGGGGTGATAAACATGCAGAGCAGTTACAGCAGAGACTGTAGGGCCGATGTGAGGACCGTTTACCAAACCTGCAGAGAGCCACATACAAGAGCTCCCTGAGAGGAACTGTGGCCTAGGAGGTGGGAAAACAACATGCTGCCAGTCACGGAGGGAAGCCAAGAGGTCATCAGTTCACTTGCCTCTCCTACTGTTCCTTTGTTCTCCTACAGGTGCTTCCCATTGGTCAATCCCAGCAGGAAACCAGTGGGTAAAGCATCCAGTTGTTGTTGTCTATAAAATTCAGACTCCTGAGGCTCTGAACATGGTGAAGCCAGATAGACATGGAATTAGAGGAGCAAACAAATATATATAGCACAAAGAAAGGGACCGAACTCATTTCTTCAGCAAGTGAAGGCTGATGGAGGGATTCTGGAGACCAGGGTAAGATAAACTGGAAAAGGTTCAAAAACAGCAAGTAGGCCAGGCATGGTGGCTAGCACCTGTAATCCCATTACTTTGGGAGGCTGAGGCGGGCAGATCACTTGCGGTCAGGAGTTTGAGACCAGCCTGGCCAACATGGCAAAACGCTGTCTTTACTAAAATAACAAACAAACAAACAAAAAGCCAGGAATGGTGGCAACTGCCTGTAATCCCAGCTACTCAGGAGGCTGAGGCACAAGAATTGCTTGAACCCTGGAGGCGGAGATTGCAGTGAGCCAAGATGGCGCCATTGCACTGTAGCTTGGGTGATGGAGTGAGACTGTCTCAAAAAAATAGCAGGCAGAATTAATACAGACAGTCCTAAAAAAGTGTCAAGAGTAAAAAGCTGAGAAGAATAGTAGAAACCAGATGTTATGCAATGCAACATGAACCCAGCATTGAACAGGTGATTTTTAATGAGAAATAGAGGGTAGAGCCAAGAGAAGTTCTCTAAGACAATAGAGTTGGTTGTAGGGACTTTTTATAAAATACCTGCAAGTAAATAGATTTATTTACGGGTGAAAAGAGAGCTGCTGAGTCTGCAGAGCTGGTTTTGATAGCTACAAAAAGGTCTAAGATATGATTTCTAACTTTAGGAACTCTCTAAATTGCTAAGGCAAACACTGCCAGATGTAATTCAAGAGTGCAGTCCACATCTTAGCATCTCAGTTCTCTGAGGATGGTCCTGTAATTGCCAATCCTTATCTCTGAAAACCATTTTTGAAACATTTCCAGCAACAATACCCTGACATTCTTTGGCACCACAGGCATCATGCTTGCAAAGTGGATATTTATGCAATTATATTTTATGCTATCCAAAAAGAACTACCAGTAAGTTGGTTGTTGTGGATTTGTTTAAGTTTTAATCAAATCGCTACACATGGGGCATGACTTGACGTTTTATTTTCAGTCACTGTCAGCTCAATCAAGGAAAAGGTCATTTGCACAGATAATGGTTACTCTAGAAACAAGTTTCCCCTTTCCCTCTGCACCACCATTTCTAGGCTTGTTGCTCTCCTATAGTACTGCAGTTCCAGAATTTTTTAATGGCAAGAGACAGAAATCCAACTCAGACTAATGGAAGCAGGAAAGGAAACTGGGAAACACATGACTGCAGTGGGATTGGAGTGCATCTTGATGCAGGGCCTGAAGGGCTCTGCCTTCTCTAAGTTCTTGTTGTCTTTGTTTGGCTCTTTTCTGTAGTCCCTCATCCCATAATGGGAATGATGATCACCTGCAATTCCAAACTCTCATCCTCCCACTTTACCAGTTCCAGGGATAAATACAGTGTCCCTTGCTGGCTGTGACAAAATTTCCTGTGATTGTCCCCAAGTTGCTCCATCTTGGTCTTGTACTACACTTGGTCTTGTGCTCAGTCTTGGTTTTGTGTGGCAGGAGTAGGAGTAAGATAAGGGATGAGTAAAGATTCCATTAACTCATGGAATTGCTCTCTTTCTCTGTCTCTTTTTCTCTCTTCTCCATCTATCTATCTACCTACCTATTCATCTATCTAAACGTTGATATGTCTTTGAATGGAATACTAGTATTCTGAATTATGTTGACTTTGAATTGAACTGAATGGCTGAATGGAAGAAAGGAAAATAAATGAAAAGACACAAAGGGCAAAGGTGTGCCATTACTCTACCTTCATCCTGCCCAGGTAACATGATACATCACAATTACTTGGAGCATTCAATCTTACAAGTCCTAGGCCTCAATCTTGTTCTTCTACCCAGTGGCCTAAGACCAGTGGGATCTTGGATATAAATATCATAAGGCATCAATATCCATCTTGTTTAATTGTAAAATTCCTCCTACACTTCTTTTTTCCTTCTGTTCTCTCTCACCTCCCAGTTTCACAGTTAACTTAGGCATGCAAACTTGTTCTTGCCAAGTGATTCAGCCCAGGGAAGCTGAAGTATGTCAATGCTGCAAAAATAAATTTATTTGCAGTTTCATATCTCATCTTAAAAATTTATCTAAATGTTTCAATCTATTCCACATTATAGTGTGTTTATTTTAATATAAAATAATGTGTCCATCTGGCCTTTAAGTAAAACTGGTAGTAGAGAAAGACAGGCTATGCTTTCCTTTGCTTTGAACCTTCCAGGCACACTGGTCTGAATATCTCAATCCAATAAACAAGGCTGTGTTTAGTGGATCACACAGAAACCAAACACAGGTAAGAACATGAAGATAGAATTGCTGGCTAAAAATCAATCCTATTGACTCATGATCATTTTCATATTCACTGAAATTTCAGTTTCCTTGAGTGTCTTGACAATTACTGGAATTTCCCAAATGAGAGACTAGCAATTACAATTTTCCGAGAAGACACTTCCATGAGGTATTTCAAATTGTTATAATGTCCATGGTGATCTTATTGTCTATTTATTTTTTATCAAGTTGACATTTTTGAGTTGAAAAAGGCTTGTGTTTATTATTTAAAGCAGGATATTTTTGTTAAAGTGAGACACTATACCTAGCAATTTGACAGTGCAGTGCCATTAGCCAATTTGAGAACATAAGGTTGTTCAGGCTGCCAGAATAAGTGCACGTGTGCTCTTGTACACTGCTGTCTTGCCATCATTACTATGCTGCCTGGGAGGAATACCTTTGACCAGTGTTCTCTACTACCCCTGGTTCTGTGTACATGGAAGGTCCTCCTTGTCCTTTATTCTCCTTGGCCACAGCTGGTGCGGATGTTAGAGACCATGTCTTCTTCTGGAGCTGTAATAGCCTTTGAAGCCTAGCTCTTTTTCTTCAAAGGTTTGGCACCTAAGGATTGTTTTAGATCTCATGAAATCAAAGGATTTTTTTTAGACCAGAGTTGTGGTTTCTTTAGCAATGTAATCTCTTCAAAAATTAGCAGGCTTCCGGCTGGGCACAGTGGCTGGTGCCTGTAATCCCAGCACTTTGGGAGGCCGAGGAGGGTGGATCACCTGAGGTCAGGAGTTCGAGACCAGCCTGGCCGACATGGTGAAACCCCGTCTCTACTAAAAGTACAAAAATTAACCAGGCATGGTGGTGGGTGCCTGTAATCCCAGCTACTAGGGAGGCTGAGGCAGGAGAATTGCTTAAACCTGGGAGGCAGAGGTTACAGTGAGCCAAGATCATGCCGTTGCACTCCAGCCTGGGTCACAGAGTGAGACTCTCTCAAAAAAAAAAAAAAATTAGTCAGTTTTGGATCCTAAATCTTGGCTCCATGTACCAGCAACCACTCACAAAGTTCTTGGATAGGAAGAGTTCTCAGACCCCGTGTGTTGCATGCTTTCTCAGCGCCTCCCGCCTCACCCCACTTTCATCCCCGGTCGCCTCTTTCTCAAGTCAGTGGCTATTTCTTTGAGACTCTCTGGAACTGTAGGTGGGAAGCCTACATTCTTCATCCAATCTTTGCCCCAAATCACTTTATTCAACAGAGAGGTTTTATTAGACCTTTTCTTCAATGTCTTGTAACATCTCAGTTTTAACTATTTGCCATCTTCTAATGGAGCAAAACTAACTCCAATTACTGTACTCTCTCGATTCCCTTTCAACTCTGCTTGGCTTATTCTTCTCCATTTTCCTCTGATATTTATCAGAGAAATATATTTCTTCTATATTTATCTCTGATAAATATATATTTTTTATGTATTTTATATATGTATATATATTTTATAAATGTGTATTTATACACATACATATTTGTGTGTGTATATATATACACACAAATATATGTATTTGTATTAACCTTGGCTAGGAAGTCAGATATATATATATATGTGTGTATATATATGTGTATATATATGTGTGTATATATATACACACATATATACACACACACAATCAAAATTAATACAAGTATATATTTATATATATAAAAATATATATTTTTTTAATTCTAGCCCACATGGCTCTAAAGCCAAAGTAATGTGTATCTTCATGACTCATTATGCACCATTTTATTTTAGCTCATTTAAATTTTACATGATTTATTTTAGAGTTTGAGCTTACCCAACGGGAAGAGACATTAATGAAAATTCTCAACGTGGGGCAAATCTGGTTCTTGCCTAAGGAAAAGTTTTCCTAAATGCCATAGAGGAATGATCGGATCATTGACTGACAGATTTGCCAGGAAGTGCATCTGTATAAGAAAATACTGTCATTCATTCGCAAATTAATTTATTCATTCACCAAAATTTAATAAGTGCTTAGTATGTGCCAGACGCTGAACTAAGCACCAAAAAAGCTATAAATAATTCATTCTTCCTATAGCGGTAGGAACAGATTGTATGCTTGTGGAGTCAAATTTATTATTATCCATATTTTTATGAATAAAAAATAGGAGTTTGGTAAGTTACCTTAGATGCTCTACATCCTCCACTTAGAATAGGAAATGATAGAGTCACTACAGGCGTCCAGGGCTGTCTCCTGACAGCAGATACACTTTCGACTCCTTCACTAAGTCAGCGAGGTTGCAGGTAGGAGCAGCTGATAGACTCAAAATGAGTAAGTCATGGCAAGTTTAAAAGAGGGACTAGGCCGAGCACGGTGGTTCATGCCTGTAACCTCAACACTTTGGGAGGCCGAGGCAGGTGGATCACCTGAGGTCAGGAGTTCGAGACAAGCCTGGCCAACATGGTGAAACCCCGTCTCTACTGAAAATACAAAAATTAGCCGGGCATTGTGTCTGGTGCCTATAATCCCAGCTACTTGGGAGGCTGAGGCAGGAGAATCGCTTGAATCCGGGAGGCAGAGGTTGCAGTGAGCCAAGATCATGGCACTGCATACCAGCCTGGGTGACAGAGCAAGATGCCATCTCAAGAAAAAGGGGGGGTGGGGGTGGGGAGGGTGCTAGAAACAAAAACATGAATGGACAAAGTATAAAGAAACACAGAGATAATGTAGTGCACTAGAGCGCTAGAGCTGGTAAAAATTGAGCACCATTAACACTTATAGGCCTGAAAAGAAAAGACAGGGGGCAATTACAGGAAGCCAGAGAAAGGATGCTACCTGATGGAAAATAAGAACTTTGGTCATGGGTACAGCCAGCCCAATGTGACCCCACTGGGAGGGAGTCAGGCAATCAACATTCAAAACGTCCCTTCCTTTAGTCTCCTGCTATTGTTCCTCATTGGCCAAAACAAGTCAGAACCTGATAGCAAGGGAGTCTATTGATGAGTTAATTTTTATAGTTCAGCCTCCTGAATAACAGAAGAGAGCAGGAAAAGGAGAAAGGTGAAGCTGAGGGGAACATCAGAAGATATACAGGGTAAAAAGTGGAGTGGAAAGTCTGAGATGGGAAGGAAGACAGCTAGCATGACCACCTTAAGTAAGTGGTGAACTTACCTAATTCCACAGCATTTTTTTGAAAATGATTATCAAGATTTTACAATGGATCCAACTTAATTTTCACAGAAACAACACTTTTATGATAAATATAACTTTGCTTTATTAATATTTAATTATTTTATTATAGGCATAAGTGAACTGGCATAAAGAGGTTCGGGATCATACACATTTGGCCCTTAGCACATGCATCAGTGAGCGATAGCTGAAGCCTGCAGGCATACCACAGGTGTGGTATCCTGCCATGTCAGTATCCAGTGCGATGGTCATGGTGGTTTACCAAATGATGACACATGTTGGTGAAACCAGCAAATCCGATTTAAAGGGCTGGGAAGAGTGCTTCTAGTGGTGTTTTGTGTGGAGCACCTGGCTGTTTTTGCTTGGTACAAAGCAAAAACAGTTAAGTAGAGAAACATTTATCTGGCCAGATTACTCATTTTTCCTAATTTTTTTCTTCCTCTAGTATCAACAGCCTTCAGCTTCTTATCAGAGCTGTCACTGGTGGTTAATATCTGTGTGGTCCTCGTGTCTGAACATTTCACAGGTCAGCACCTCCTCTACTGCATTTTCAGTCCATTTTAACAGACCAGTTTTGCAGGCAACATAAATGATTAATGGATCTTGTGGGGTAACCTAGCAGCTTGTTTAATGTTTCTGACCTAGGTGCTTTAAAACTCATTACTGGTACCTACTGAAGCTTTTCTAATGGATTTTAAAATAGATTTCACTACTGTTAACATGATTCTGCTCTTATGAGGTCTTCATTTTCATGTACCTTATTTATATGTTGGTAGTTGTCATTGTTAGTCACTATCAAAAGACTTACATTTTTTAAAAAGTCAGTCTACATTCAGGGTGACAATTTATCATGTTCCATTTAGAAAAGAATGACATTTAGTGCAAAGTTACATGTCTAGGCAATGGGCATTTGGCACAAGTACACACATTTTAAAAGTAGAATTTCTGTTTTTATTATTTAAAGCCAGGTCTACACTCAGATAGTGCCCTGGACTATTCCTTACAATGGACATTGATTTTTCTTGTTCAACACATGTTCTTCCACGCAGCTGTGATGAGGCTGCAAACACTTTGTTCTGCCTCTCTTTTTCATGGGCAGGGACATGCTCTAGGCTGGCCCATCAGATAAACTATTTTCACCAACCACTGTGATTGGTTCAAGAATGAGCGTGCTACTCAAGCACATGGCCAATCGTTTTCTTGGAAGGTTTAATATATGGATGACAGAAGAGATTATGTATCTTTCTTCCTCTGGGATTATGAACAATAAAGGTGGTGGAAACTGGAGATGTCATAGACACTCTTCCTTCATACACAGTGGAAGCCATCTGCAGTAGGAGAGTGTAGGAATAACTCAGATGGGCTCATAATTTAGTGCATAAAGAAAAAAATAACTTTATTACCATTACTTTCTCTGATTGATAGTATAAAATCTAGAACCTTCTGCATGCCTATATGACTTTTTTTTTTTTTTTTTTGAGACACAGTCTCACTCTGTCACCTGGGCTGGAGTGCAGTGGCCCGATCTCAGCTCACTGCAACCTCCGCCTCCTGGGTTCAAGTGATTCTCCTGCCTTAGACTCCCGAGTAGCTGGGATTACAGGTGCATGCCACTAAGCCCAGCTAACTTTTTGTATTTTTATTAGAGACAGGGTTTCACCATGTTGGCCAGGCTGGTCTCGAACTCCTGACCTCGTGATTTACTCACCTCGGCCTCCCAAAGTGCTGGGATTACAGGCATGAGCCACCGCGCCCGGCCCTTATATGACTCTTTTATGCTAGTTTAGACTTCAGCCTTTGGGGCTTTAGACATCTCTTAGCTTAAGAAGGCCAGGAAACCCTGATGGACATTCCTCCAAGACTGCATTCTGTGGGGAAGAAAAACTAAGGTTAACAAAAGAAGAACGAATTAATGTAAATTATAGGGAAGAAAACAAAAAAGAATTAGAAACAAAGAAAATTAAAAGCCATAAGCAATAAGCCTCTAAATCTAGATTGAAAACCAAATTACGATCAATCTTGGTGATTGCCTAAATCATTAAAATAGATGAAAAACAAACAGTAACTTTTTTTAAGACTTATAAATTCCTATGCTTTTAAATTTCAGGATTCCAAAAGGACCGATGATATCAAGAGCCAAGAAATGTTATAAAAGAGTCTTTCTGGGAAACTGGATGCATTAACAAAAAAATCTTAAGTGAGTAAATGGAATTGTCTACTGAAAGCAGACAATTTTATGATACACTCATATTCTTAGCTGTGGAGTAACTTTGAAAATACATTTGTGGTAAGAATTTCTAAGAACATTATCACTAAAGATGACAAAGTATCGCAACATTAATGTGATACCCCACTACATAGTAAAGACAAATCTTTCTCTATATTCATACTTTTGCTATATCCATACCACACTGCATTTAAGGAAATTTCATTACTAAGAGAAGGCAAGTTAAACAGAGAAGATCCAGAAAGAAATAAATGCATAGGGGTAGACCCCAGGAAAAGTGAGTGACTGCCTTATACATCCAAAGTTATTAGAAAATAAAGCTTTTCACAGAAAAGTGTCTGGATTGATGGAAATTTCCCTATTCAGTGACCAAATTCGTAAATGATTTTGGAGGAAAATGTAATAAACTGAATTACATTGCACTCACCTCTTCGAAATACTATATCAAATAAAAAAACATTTTTGTTTGTTGACATGATTATTATGAATATCAATTATTGTATCATATTATAAAATAAGAAAGCCCTGAGGACTTACAAAGCATTTGGAGTTTTTCACTGATCCTGGGTATCTACGCTTTCAGAATTTTGTGTCTGAATTTTAATATTCTTTTTTTCTTTTTGGTTTCTTACTGTTGAGTTGCCATTTATCTCTTCCTGTTATTGCTTGAATGCCTCAATGGCTGGTTACAACATTTTGGTGCCCTTATTTGCCAAGAGGCGTTGTGTATAAGCTGGAGTCAATGAGTAAAAAGTTAAAGGCACCTGTGGTAAAGTTTGTCGGCTTTCTAAGCAGTGCTATTTGCCAGCTATTTTAGATCCTCAGAAAATCTAATTTTCTCTCTCTCTCTCATTAGCTCTTAGTCATTATTGTGTATCACACTTTGCCCTGCATACAGAGGCAGCCTCATGTTTGATGTGAAAGTATATACTATTTCATATGTGTGTATATATAATACATATGCATACATGCTATACACATATACATATACAGTGTAAGGTATAAAGTATGTAGTATGAAGAAGAAAAAGAGTTGTTAGTTTATGATTTAATAATAGAAAGTTATGTAAAGATTTAAAATTACTTTGAAAAACGTTGGCCCATATTATATTCTATAGTACTTCCAAATTGCATGGACCAAGATGTTTCAGCCATAAAAATTTAGGGCCTTGGAGCAAAC
The DNA here is from genome assembly GCF_009828535.3 of Hylobates moloch. Taxonomy (NCBI): domain Eukaryota; kingdom Metazoa; phylum Chordata; class Mammalia; order Primates; family Hylobatidae; genus Hylobates; species Hylobates moloch. The sequence continues at coordinate 99,390,882 of NW_026652284.1, forward strand.
AGATGACTAACACAACTTAACAATATTTAGAGAATTTCCTTTAGATAATAATCATGACTCACTTGAAGCCAGAAACCAGCCTTGTTTATCTTCATCTCTTTTGCCACATCTAGCCTAGCATTGCGCATAGAAAGAAGATACTCAAAAAAGGCTATTTGAAAGAATGACTGTCAGCCTTGGACAAACTCAAAACCTATAGCTGGCTGCCTGGCTAAATAGATGAATATATGCGTGGATATATAAATAGATATATTAGGAAAAAATTCTTCATTAGCTATTCAATCAATTATAAACACAAACACTTCAATCCTTCCAAAGATGTTTATAGAGTCATTAAAATAAATAGGTCAATAAGAAAGTCTATGCCCTGAAGAGGATTACATTTCCTTTGAAGAATGCAGTATACATTATGATATCTAAGGCTTCTTTATTTCTGTAATATTTGGCATTACAGCTACTTAAAATGTCAAATAAAACTGAAATGTATAAAATTTTGTAATATTATTTTTTACATTTATTACTTCCTTTCATTCAGAATAGTTGATTTAGTTTGTAAACTCTAAAGTACAGTTTCACTTCTAATTATTTTCTGCTTTAAAAGACAAAAACCCTCATAAAAAAGATAAAATAGGACTTGGCAAAGGTTATAAAGTCAATCTTTGATAAATCTAAAATTAAATATATTTCAGTGTTTTACATTCAGAATTAAACTTCTATTCTGCTCATTAATTCATGTATTCATTCACCAAGTGCACTGATAACTCCAGTGCATTTTTAAGTGATGGCAAATTTGTGCCTATGTTCTCTTCATTAACTCTGTACATTCTGATTTTGTGAATAACTGGATTCAAAATCTTCATTCTGTTATTCCCAGCTATTAGATATCTGATTACCACAAAAATTCCAATGATCAAATGGTTCTATTTTTAAAACGACTAAGGCAAGAAGTGCAAAAGTTTATGTGGTTAGGCTATGTAGCCTGAGAAACTGTTATCAAAATGAATTATTAAATAATTAACTGTATTATTGCCTAGAAACTAATAAGTCAAGAGATGACAGTTGTATTTTCCTGTAGTGACAAATATTTTCCCAAGCATAACATTAATCTAACTTGTTATCTCTAGTTTAATATCTGTGTTCTCTACTAGACTCTAAGCCCCACAAGAGCAGGGAGTATTAATACTGTTTGACACTTTATGCTCAACACAACACAAAAGTGTCTAACAAATAATAGTCAACCCAACAAATATTAGTTGAATGGAATAAAACTGAATAGGTGAAGCAGTGTAGAAGTCCCTTCATTTGTTAAAAATATAAGAAACAGCTACATGTGTGGGAAATTAAAACTATATCAAAAGAAATTAAAATCCCTGTATATTTTATATATGTGTTATGTATGTATAAATATGGATATAAATATATGTGTGCATGTGCTCATTTTGATGCCATATCAACACTGTCATAGAGTTTGAATGCTGAGAATACAATAGTAATAATAATGGCAATAATAAAATAATATAGATAAAAATTTATTGAGTCCTAAACATGTGTCAGGAACTATGTGCTTTACATGTATTAATTTATTTAATTTTCACAACGCTCTGGTAGGTAAACACAATTTTATCCACATTTTACAGAGAAGAAAACAGCCTAATTCTTTTCTTTTCTTTTCTTTCTCTTTTTCGTTTTTTTTTTTTTTTTTGAGACACGGTTTCACTCTGTCACCCAGGCTGGAGAGCAGTGGGGCAATCTCACTCACTGCAACCTCTGCCTCCCGGGTTCAAGCGATTCTCCTGCCTCAGCCTCCCAAGTAGCTGGGATTACAGGCATGCATCACCATGCCCAGCTACTTTTTGTATTATTAGTAGAGACGGAGCTTCACCATGTTGGCCCAGCTGGTCTCGAACTCCTGACCTCAAGTGATCCTCCTGCCTTGACCTCCCAAAGTGCTGGGATTACAGGCGTGAGCCACCACGCCAGGCTGGAAGCAGCCTAATTCTATAGGTACTATAAAATAAATGGAAAGCAATGTCACCTTTATAGTTTAAACAGCTCCTCATACGACTACAGAAAAGGAAGGAAGAAAGGAAGAAAAGGAAGGAGGAACAGAAATTCCTGGCTGGAAGTTGTTAAATACACATCAGTACAGACCATTCAGTTAGAAATTAGGTTGTACCACCTGTTACAGAAAGACAAGGAAGTTTAATTGGGTGTGGCTCTGTAGTATATACACTACAGTGTATGCCACTGATGAGTAATTCTTTTTAACTTCAGATACGCTTTTTGTATTGTATGGAATGGACAGAAATGACTTAGCAGAAAATGGCAAGTTGCTCTTATTCCAAGATTTCAGATAGGCTAAAGAATTTCACAGAATCAAGCTAGAATTAGGAATAGCAGATGGAAAATAGAAGATTCTATCACAGGAAAAGGTAAAGCACGGTGGATCTATCCATCACCATTTATGAAATGAAAACTCAGTATCTCCTGATATAAAATGGAAATCAAGTTCTGAAGGTGACTAACCCACAAGCCAAATAATGGTGATAGCTGGTAGTGACAGCTTTGCATGCCATCTTGAGGAGAAAATAACATTGAGGTATTAAATATAATTATAGATACATATGTATATCGATATAATATATAGTAAGTTTCTTTTTATATAAAATGAATCGATATAATTTCTTGGTCTCTTCAAATAAGCCAGGTACCAGGTGGAGCACTTTTCATTGACCATCTAATTTAAGACTCCTAATGCATTTTAATGATGTGTTATCATTTCCTCCTTGTATAGATGAGGAAGTGGAAGTTAATAAGCTATCTAAGCTTACACATCGAAGCAGAGAGGGTCATCTCAACATAGATAGTACCCATCTGATTCTAGTATCCACGCTATTTCACTGCTCCTTACCCTTTTTTGGAAGCTAAGTTGCATTTGATAAGGACACATCAGTAGCTGGCCCAAATTCAAATATTGTAGAGGTTGAGGAGGAGGCACGGAAATAAGGCAGCAGATGACTGACATTGGCAGGGCTTGAGCTAATTAGAGGCCCACCTGGGGCCACGTGTGACAGTCGGGCCACGTGTGACGGTCGGGCCACGTGTGACAGCTATTTGGGAGACAGAACTGCTGGAACTTCACACCCTTTAGATGTACAGTGATGGTAAAGGGGGAAACGAGGCCAATCCTTACCCCCTTGGTGTAAGCAGTGAGCAACTGTGCATCCTAAAAAATGCACAAAGATTTCGGGAAGTGGTTTATTATTTCTAGTAAGAAATTGTTGAATTTGAGATAACTGCCATTCAGCTGGAGATACCCAGGAGACAGATAGATATGAAAGAGTAAATCTCAGGAGAGGGATTAGCTCCATGGAAAAAGATAGTGAGAGTTGTAGCTCCAGGTAGTGGTGGTGGGAGGACGAGGGTTATTAAATGTGGTTAAGTATGTATGGAGTGGAAAAAATAGAAAACTAAGGTGAGGAACCCTAGAAATCACCAACATCTACAGAGCTCTGCCATGCTGCCTGAGGTCAAGGCTTGATTCCTTCAAGACATTCATAACTGTATGATCTTAATTGTTGAACAGCTTTTATAATGATAAATTATTTTTCAATTCCAATAAAACATTATTCGGATAAACATAATATATAAATATAATAAAACATAAGTGTATAAGTAATATATTAATACAATAAATATATATTATATCATATAGAAATTATATATATATAATAAAATATATAAATATAAACTGCATGGTATAAATAAATTTAATATAATTTAATGTAATAAATAATATAATGTACAGATATAAAATAAATACAAAATGAGAAAATAGGTTATCAAAAATTACACTCTTATAGACCTGACATTTATGTGATTGCCCTATTTATTAAGTGACCTTGTTAAAATAAAACTAGAATAATGCTGTGTACTTAGTTTGTGTTATAATTTTTATTTGCTTATTGAGGTTATTGAGGTTATTTGCTTATTGAGGTTATTGAGGTTATAATTTAATATACATTAAAATGTACCTATTTTAGGAATGCAGTTCAATGATCTTTGGCCAGTGTGCAATCTGTGTATCTACCAGGCTTGTCAAGATATAGAGTAGTTTTATTTACTCAGCAACTTTCCTCATGCCCCTTTCCAATCAATATCTCCAACCTACGGAAAACCCTGTTTTGATTTCTAGCACCGTGGATTCGTTTTGCCTGCTCTAGTACTTTATATAAATGAAACCACCCAGAATGTACTCTTCTGTCCTGCTTGTTTTGATCAGCATTAGTTTTTGGAGAGTTATCCATTTAGTTATGTGTATCAGTAGTTTACGTTGCTAAGTAGTATCACAGTTTGTTTATCTGTTCACCTTCTGATAGGTATCTGGGTTGTTTTCAATTTGGGGCTATTATGAGAAAATCTTCTCTGATCATTTTTACAAGCTTCATGTTTTCATTTCTCTTGGGTAAACACCTAAGCACATGATTGGTAACCCATGAGCAGTACATCTGTAAAGTATATTTTACTTTATAAGAAATATCTTAAACACTATCTAAAGTGGTTTGTTCCATTTTAGACTTCCACTAGCAATGTATGTGAGTTCCAGCTTGCTGTTTAACCTTGCAAATATTTGGGGTTGTCAATCATTTTAATTTAGTCATTCTAACGCATGTGAGTTATTTATCTTTTTTGTTTTAATTTGCATTTCCTCGATAGCTAATAATGTTAAACATATTTTCATGTGCTTTTTGGCCATTTTTGTGCCTTTTGTGAAATGTGTGTTTAAAACTTTTGCCCACGTTTTGAAATTGGATTTTTTTAATTACTAAATTTTAGGAAATTTTTACATATTCTGCATACAAGTTATTTGTCAGGTATATGTTATACAGATATTTTCTCCCAATACCTTACTTTTCTTAAATTTTCTTTAGTAATGCCTTTGAAAAGCCAAAATTTAAAATTTCAATGAAATGTGATTTATCCTTTTTTTAATTATTAGTGCTTCAGATGTCCTCTCTAAGGAATCTTTGCCTATCACAAGGTAGTAATAATAGTCTCTTATGTCTTCTTCTAAAAGCTGTATAGTTTTAGCTTTTACACCTAAAACTATGATCAATCTCAAAATGATGTTACGTAGAAGTTAAGTCATTTTACCTAATAGGAGTGTCTAATTTTCCCAACATCACTTATTTTCATAAAAGCCTTTCCTTATTGTTTGTATTAGCACTTTTGTTGAAAATCAAATGTATATGTGGATCTATTTCTGGATTTTCTATTTTGTTCTATTATCTCTTTGTCCATCCTTAAAGCAGTATCACACTGTCTTAATTACTGTAGCTTCATAGTAAGTCTTTTTTTTATTTTATTTTTTATTATTATACTTTAGGTTTTAGGGTACATGTGCACAATGTGCAGGTTTGTTACATATGTATCCATGTGCCATGTTGATTTCCTGCACCCATTAACTCGTCATTTAGCATTAGGTATATCTCCTAATGCTGTCCCTCCCCCCACCCCCAACCCCACAACAGTCCCCGGAGTGTTATGTTCCCATTCCTGTGTCCATGAGTTCTCATTGTTCAATTCCCACCTATGAGTGAGAACATGCGGTGTTTGGTTTTTTGTCCTTGCGATAGTTTACTGAGAATGATGTTTTCCAGTTTCATCCATGTCCCTACAAAGGACATGAACTCATCATTTTTTATGGCTGCATAGTATTCCATGGTGTATATGTGCCACATTTTCTTAATCCAGTCTATCATTGTTGGACATTTGGGTTGGTTCCAAGTCTTTGCTATTGTGAATAGTGCTGCAATAAACATACGTGTGCATGTGTCTTTATAGCAGCATGATTTATAGTCCTTTGGGTGTATACCCAGTAATGGGATGGCTGGGTCAAATGGTATTTCTAGTTCTAGATCCCTGAGGAATCGCCACACTGACTTCCACAATGGTTGAACTAGTTTACAGTCCCACCAACAGTGTAAAAGTGTTCCTGTTTCTCCACATCCTCTCCAGCACCTGTTGTTTCCTGACTTTTTAATGACGGCCATTCTAACTGGTGTGAGATGGTATCTCACTGTGGTTTTTATTTGCATTTCTCTGATGGCCAGTGATGATGAGCATTTCTTCATGTGTTTTTTGGCTGCATAAATGTCTTCTTTTGAGAAGTGTCTGTTCATGTCCTTTGCCCACTTTTTGATGGGGTTGTTTGTTTTTTTCTTGTAAGTTTGTTTGAGTTCATTGTAGATTCTGGATATTAGCCCTTTGTCAGATGAGTAGGTTGCAAAAATTCTCTCCCATTCTGTAGGTTGCCTGTTCACTCTGATGGTAGTTTCTCTTGCTGTGCAGAAGCTCTTTAGTTTAATTAGATCCTGTTTGTCAATTTTGGCTTTCGTTGCCATTGCTTTTGGTGTTTTAGACATGAAGTCCTTGCCCACGCCTATGTCCTGAATGGTATTGCCTAGGTTTTCTTGTAGGATTTTAATGGTTTTAGGTCTAACATTTAAGTCTTTAATCCATCTTGAATTAATTTTTGTATAAGGTGTAAAGAAGGGATCCAGTTTCAGCTTTCTACATATGGCTAGCCAGTTTTTCCAGCACCATTTATTAAATAGGGAATCCTTTCCCCATTTCTTGTTTTTGTCAGGTTTGTCAAAGATCAGATAGTTGTAGCTATGCGGCATCATTTCTGAGGGCTCTGTTCTGTTCCATTGATCTATGTCTCTGTTGTGGTACCAGTACCATGCTGATTTGGTTACTGTAGCCTTGTAGTATAGTTTGAAGTCAGGTAGCGTGATGCCTCCAGCTTTGTTCTTTTGGCTTAGGATTGACTTGGCGATGCGGGCTCTTTTTTGGTTCCATATGAACTTTAAAGTAGTTTTTTCCAATTCTGTGAAGAAAGTCATTGGTAGCTTGATGGGGATGGCATTGAATCTATAAATTACCTTGACCACATATGAAAATCAATTCAACATGGATTAAAGATTTAAATTCAAAACCTAAAACTATAAGAACCCTGAAGATAGCCTAGGTAATACCATTCTAGACTTAGGACCAGGGAAAGGTTTCTTGACAAAGGCACCAAAAACAATTGCAACAGAAAGAAAAATTGACAAATGGGACCTAATTAAACTAAAGAGCTTCTCCCAGCAAAAGAAACTATCAACACAGTAAACAGACAACCTACAGAATGGGAGAAAATATTTGCAAACTATGCGTCTAACAAAGGCCTAATATCCAGAGTCTATAAGGAACTTAAACAAATTCAGAAGCAAAAAACAACCCTATTAAAAATTGGGCAAAGGACAGGAACAGACACTTTTCAAAAGACGACATATACGCAGCCAACAAAGATATGAGAAAATGCTCAACATCACTAATCATTAGAGAAATGCAAGTAAAAACCACAGTGAAATACAATCTCACACCAGTCAGTGTGGCTATTACTAAAAAATAAAAAAACAGATGCTAGTGGGGTTGTGGAGAAAAGGGAATGCTTATACACTGCAAATGAGAACATAAATTAGTTTGGAACTGTGGAAAGCAATTTGGCTATTTCTGAAATAACTTGAAATAGAATTTCCATTCAACCCAGCAATCCCATTTTTGGGTATATAGCCAAAGAAATATAAAACGTTCTACCATAAAGACACATGCATGTGCATGTTCATTGCAGCACTATTCATAATATCAAAGATATGAAATTCCATCAACGGTAGCCTGGATAAAGAAAATGTGATACATATACACCATGGAATACTATGCAGCCACAAAAAAGAATGAGATCATGTCTTTTGCAGCAATATGGATAGAGCTGGAGACCATTGTCCTAAATGAACTAACACAGGAACACAAAATCAAATACTGCATGTTCTCACTTATAAGTGAGAGCTAAACATCGAGTACACATGGACATAAAGAAAGGGACAATTGATACCAGGGCCTACTTGAGGGTGGAGGGTGGGAAGAGGGTGAGGATTGAAAAATAACCTATCCAGTACTATGCTGATTACCTAGCTGACAAAATAACCTGTACACCAAACACCTGCAACATGCAATTTATCTATTTAACAAAGCTGCACATCTACCCCGAACCTAAAATAAAAGTTAAAAATAATAATAAAATACATTTTTAAAAGGGGGAGTAAAAAGGATGTATACTTGCATGTGTGTCAAGATGTAGGCATGAACAATTACTAGCAAGTATACATTTGTTTTAAAATGAGCACCTATAATTGGTACAAATATTTCCAATAATCTGAGGATATCAGCTAATATTAAACTTGTTCAATTTTTTTAAAACTTAGGATGTAATTGATATGGTGAGAAAGTTGCCTTGTTGGTCCAACCACTGTTAGACAAGTCTAAGCAGCACCAAAAGCTTTCCTTTCTACCTGCATACAACACCATGTGCCTCTTCCCTCAGTTTTCTGCATTTAATTCTTTTTTACATCTACTTTAATCTATTCTAACTCTTAAATGATGTAAAGGTTGACCCACTAACATTTCTGCATTGCTCCTCTTTCCAATGTACACTAAATACCTGTGTTCATAGATGTTACTAGCGTCTGCTTCACTGAATCAATTGCATGGCTGAAGAATAATTTGTAGGATGAGAGAGGGAGTTTTCTAATATTTGGTCTCAAATGACAATGCAAACAGTAAAGTACATGGCCTTGATCCAACACTCTTTATATATATATTATGTATTTTTACTTCCTTGTGTCAAGAAACAAGTAATGCTTTACCAAGAATGTAGACTAACTGGTTTGATTAGTTTTATTTAGTTTTAAAAATATTAATGAAAAGGAACAGAAAGCAAATGTTTAATTTTAGTTTCACAAAAACCTACATGTGTAATGTTAACATCTGTTGAACACTGAAAAATACATTAATGAACAGCTATTTCATTAAAGATAAAAAAGGGAAACAATAGCTTAAAATAAGCCTGTGTTATATCAATACACACTCTGATTAAGAAAATATTTTTATTACTAAGCTATTGCATTCGGCTTATGTGATTTTCTGCATCAGTTAGTCTTGGGACTAAATATATCTCACGTATTTTTCTCACCAAAATACTTTTATAAAGCATATATTATAGGAATTTTTTATTTTCCTGTAAATTTAACAATTAAAGGCCCCAAAAGAAGGAAAGAAAGCCCTTATATTGTGAGTATTGCTCTTCTTCTGTATTTTCTTGACAAATCACCATCCTGTTAATATGTGTAAAGTACCTATTATGTGTGTGGTTTTTCTAGTTAATATGCACATTATTCTGAGATACCAAGCGTATAAAAAGGATAAGACACAGTCCAGCTGGGAACATACTTTAAAAAGGAAAAAAAATCTATTAGATATTTTTAAATATTTATTTTTTATCTGAAAATCAACAGATTCACTTATTATATGGTGTTCAGTGAAACTTAAAAATGTAAATAATACACATATGTCAAGGCAACACTTTCCCCTACTCAAGGACCATAATTAAACTGAACTTACTTATAGGATGAACAGCTCATTCAGGTTTGCCCAAGAATGTACCAGTTTTAAAGATGAGGTCTTATATCCTGAAAACTCCCTCAATCCTGCACAAGTTGGAACAGGTGGTCACCCTACTTACACAGGACCAGATCCAGGAAAGTTCAATTTAAAAAATACAAAGAGTTTCTCACATATGCTTATCACTCTGCTAGGAATAGCAAGGAATAGTATGTGAACTAACCCATATCTCAAACTAAAAGCTTGATCTTACAAGGTAACACATATAGTTAAATACTATGTTTTAGTTTTATTTATCTCTTTATTTGAAAAAGCAACAAGAAATTTCAATGCCTTATACTACTGAAACAATGAAAAAATGAAAACCTTCAAATCATCCAGTTCTCAGGGGCAATGCCTACAGTAGTCATTTCAGGCTTGTAGTACCACATTCTAGCCTAGTCATGCTAGAAATGTCAGTTGAACACAAGCAATTTATAATTACTGAGGGAACAATAACTTTGAATTAGTTCACCTTGGGGTTTTGTATCTATATTTTTAAGCCACAGTGCGAATTAATATCTGTTTTCATACTAATTTACAGTAAATGTTTCAGGACATGAAGGAAAGTTATTCTATCATTTGCTTCTTCAAAAATGTTCCCACTAAAGTAATTTGGAACCTAAAGCAAACACATTAACTCAATCCAAGTGTGTTATATTTCCCTTTTATGTAACTAAGATAAAAACTGGTGAGGTTTGGCTTACCATCAGCTTTTGAAATTGCACTGTTTTCTTTCTTTTTTTGAGACAGGGTCACATGCTGTTGTCCAGGCTGGAGTGCAGTGGCACGATCTCAGCTCACTGCAACCTCCACCTCCCAGGTTCAAGTGATTCTCATGTCTCAGCCTCCTGAGTAGGTGGAATTACAGGAGTGAGCCACCACACCCCACTAATTTTTGTATTTTTAGTAGAGATGGAGTTTTGCCATGTTGGCCAGGCTGGTCTCAAACTCCTGACCTCAGTGATCCTCCCACCTTGGCCTCCCAAAGTGCTGGAATTACAGGCATGAGCCACTGCGCCTAGCCCAAATTTGCCCAAGTTTATTGACTGAAGGAAGTGAGCTCTTCATTTCAATTGGGCCACTCAGAGCTTCATATTCATATTTTTCTATTTTTGTGGCTTTTCTAGTTAATAGATTTTGATGTTATTTAATACTGAATTTGTGATAAAATACCTAGCCAATAGAAGCAGCAAATCTTTGAATAGTCACTGATAATTATCTTAGGTCGTCAGTGAAGAATTGCTAAGGAAATACTCCAAGCAAAATAATTTTATTTACTAATGTTATTAAGATTCTTATAAATAATAAATAACATTTATTCATTCTCACTCTGGGATAGAGTATCTACACTTGATTATCTCATAGACATCTCAGATTTAACATGTCCAAAAATAACTGCTCATTTTCTTTTTTCTCAAACCAGTCCTCCTTTCTCCTCCTGTCCTCTCCTCTTCTCTGTAAATGGCATGGTCATCCCATCTGCCTAGGCCAAAAGCCTAGGATTCTGTCATGAGTCCCACTTTCTCCTCTCCATTCCCTTGTGCTAATTGCCATCAAGACCTCTTTGTCTTACCTTGAATATCTGGAATCTATGTCCTTCTCTCCATCGCCACTCATACCACCTTAGACCAAACTACCATTGTTCCTTTTCTGAATCAATAGCCTCCTAACCATGTACCTTCCACTCTTGCCCATTTTAAATCCACACAGTGTTAAAAGTACAAATGTTCCTCAACTGACGATGGGGTTATGTTCTGATAAACCCATCATAAGTTGAAAATACAAGTTAAAAGTGAATTTAACACACTTAACCCACCAAACATTATAGTTTAGCCTAGTGTACCTTAAACATGCTCCAAACACTTACATTAGCCTACAGCTGGGCAAAATCATCTAACACAAAGCCCATTATACAATAAAGTGTTAAATATCTCATGTTATTTATTGAATACGCTACCAAAAGCGAAAAAGAATGATTGCACTTAATGTACAGTTTCTTCGGATGTTTATTTCTTTTGCACAATTGTATACTTGAAAATCCTAAGTTGAACCATTGTAAGTTGAACTATCATAAGTTAAGGACCGTCTGTATACTTAAAACATACATTGGGGTCGCTTACCTGTTTCAAAGCCTGGCAATGATTTTCTTTTTTTTTTTTTTTTTTTTTTTTTTGAGACGGAGTCTCGCTCTGTCACCCAGGCTGGAGTGCAGTGGTGCAATCTCGGCTCACTGCAAGCTCCGCCTCCTGGGTTCACGCCATTCTCCTGCCTCAGCCTCTCCGAGTAGCTGGGACTACAGGCGCCCGTCACCACGCCTGGCTAATTTTTTGTATTTTTAGTAGAGACGGGGTTTCATTGTGGTCTCGATCTCCTGACCTCGTGATCCACCCGCCTCGGCCTCCCAAAGTGCTGGGATTACAAGCGTGAGCCACCGCGCCCGGCCTGGCAATGATTTTCTATTGCACTTGGAACAGTATTTAAATTTCCAACCTGGGCCTGTAATATCCTTCATGACCTTTCTTTGCCTGTCATTTCAGGTTTATTTTCTGCCTCTCTGCTGATATGCTGCTGGCTTTATTCACATTGATTCTGTGAACAAGACAAGGCTCTTCCCAGGGCTCCACAGAAACACCCTCTCTCTCCCACCAAACTTTCTCCCTGTTGCTGCATTGTTTAAATGTCACCTCCTCAGAGATGCCTTTCCTCATCACTCTACTGAGAATGGGATGCGCTACCCAGATCACTCTGTCATTTTTACAACTTAGAATCATTTGCTTATTTGCCTCTGTACTATTTTTGGTATGTTCCATAAGATTATAAGGTCCATGAAGTAGAGGCTAGGTGCCCTGCACACATGTCTGTTTGTCGTACCTAGAGCCATGACTAAAACAAAATGATAGTACCTGCTACAGAGCCCAGGTTCTTACTGCTCCTAAGATTCTGCAAGAACCAAAGGCTCAGGGGAGCTGGGAAAAATCAAGCATGAGCCTTAAAGACCTCTCTTCTACCTGATTAGAAATTATAAAATTCTGATTTCTCTAATTTTACCATTCTTTCTACATTTCTTAGCTGTAATTCTTCCATTGCAAAGGAGTCTTATGCTGCATATGTTTCATATGCTTCATAATGTGGGTACTTGAAATTACTAAATAACATGAATTATGAAACTCAGACAGGAACTTTGAATAGACTTAACAAAAAAAATTCAGAGATTAAGACAAGGAAAAATATTGGCTATTTTTCCTGCCATTCTTGGTCAAGACTCTTCCTCTTACCTAGGCAATAGAGCAACTATTACCTTCTTATGGGATCAGTAATGAGAAATTGTGCATTTTCTATTAGAATAAATTATACTTATTAGAACAGTAGGTAAGCCTCCCTACATAGATATTACATTGAAATATCATGCATTTTCTTGTTTAAGTCTTGAGAGTAATAGTTTCAAGGCTTTCTTGTTTAAGTCATGAGTTTAGTATTATTGGTAGAATTACCATGAGCTAAAATTTCTTCAAACACAGAAAATGATTCACTTACTCACCTACCCATGCAACTTTCCCCTCTCTACATTCTCTTTATAGATAATCTAAAAAGAGAGACTTGAGGACATTATTTTAGAGGGAGAAAAAGGGAAGTGGTTTCTTTCTCACTTAAATTCTATTATTTTACCCATAAATGAACAAGTAAAATGAACTGAGCAACAGCTCTAAACACAAGTATAGCACCACCACAGATCTGGATGAGTCAATCAGCCTCAAGCCATAAATCAGCAAGAGCCTGTGCAAACCAGAGCTCACTCAAGATAAAGAACACTAGTTGTGATAACAGAAAAAAGCTCAAGTTTTAGGAAAAAAGTATATAATAATAGTTTCCACCATCACATTTGCTTGGGCTTGGTGTCTGCTTCTGGGGGACTGTTTAGATTTGCTTGGGAAAAGCTGGCCATATGAAGGAAGTGCTGATTCTCCTGATTGGTAGGTACACAGGAAGTTGTATGTAGGAAATCATAGATTTTCCTTTCAGAATTTTTAGCATAAAGACCAATGCATCCATAGGTCTACAGTATAGGAATTCATCTGCATATGAAACAACCTTCTAGGAAACAAATTACCTTAAGAAACAAGTTAATATTGAGCCACACAAGAAGCTCAAGGCTAAATGAAGAAAGAACAGGAAAAGATTTAAAGGTACGGTCCCTCTTCTCTTTCCAAAGTCCACTGCTGGAGCCTATGCTATCACCTTAGCAAGGAAAGCCATTACAAAAAGAAAGAGGAGTCAGATAAGATACTAGGAACAAGGCAGTAAGTGCTACTTGGTATCTCTCTAGAGAGGAAGTCTTCTCAGCATGAAACACAGAGTGGATCTGGCTCATTAAAGACTACAAAAAACCCAATAAAGCTTTGTCACACTTAAGGTTCCAGCCCTGTAGTTCCACCAAGAATTTTGGTCAGTATCCAAAACTCCCTTGCTCTGTTGTCCTTTTGTTGTTCCTACATGGCAAATGGCCAACCAATAGTCAAGAATTGAGCTATCCATCTCCTCTGTAATGGCACCGGGTTGTTGGGTACTGCTGGGGAAAGTCCTCTTATTGGAAAAATTGATACCACTATGAATTTATGTTCAACACTCTCAGCTGAGCTCTAAGTATGGATCTGAAGTTAATGCTGCCCCAGTACAATGCTAGTCATTGTGCACTGCCCCTTTGCTATGGTCTGACTGTGTCCCCCAAAATCATATGTTGAAACTTAATCATCAGTGTGATAGTATGAAAAGATGGAACTTTTAGGAGGTAATTAGGTTATGAATGGGATTAATGCCCTTAGAAAAGAGGCTTTAGAGAGCTTCCTAGCCCTTTCTTGCCATCCCACTCTTCCACCATGGAAGGACAGAATGTTTGTCCCTTCTGTCATATGAGTATACAGCAAGAATGCTCTCACCAGACACCAAATGCCATGGTCTTATACTGGACTTTTTAGCCTCCAGAACTGTAAGAAAATGAATTTCTGTTCTTTAGAAATTACCCAGTCTCGGGCCGGGCGCAGTAGCTCTTGCCTGTAATCCCAGCACTTTGGGAGGCTGAGGTGGGTGGATCACGAGGTCAGGAGTTCGAGACCACCCTGACCAACATGGTGAAACCCCGTCTCTACCAAAAATACAAAAATTAGCCAGGTGTGGTGGTGCGTGCCTGTAAATCCCAGCTGCTCAGGAGGCTGGGGCAGGAGAATCGCTTGAACCCAGGAAGCAGAGGTTGCAGTGAGCCAAGATCATGCCACTGCATTCCAGCTTGGGCAACAGAGTGAGACTGTCTCAAAAAAAAAAAAGAAATTACCCAGTTTTGGGTATAGTAGCACGAATGGACTAAGACATCCTTCTTAACAATAATTCTTCTCCTGCAATTTTCAAACCTCTAATTTTTCTTCATCCTCCTTCCTTCTCAGCAGATGACCTAAAGAAATTCCCCAAATTCAGAGAAACACAGAAGCCATCAATGAACAGAGCCTCAATTCTCAGTCTTGAAAAGTACAAAAATCCTCAAATCAACTCCAAATCTTTTCCTGTCATTTTGATGACCTTTTTAGGAAGCTATCATGTTTATTAATAATTATCTCTCCTCCTCATCATCAGTTATGTGCATCTGTTGTTTACATGTATGTATATATATGTATATTTATGTATTTTCCTTCAAACCTAACTCTTCTTTCAGTTACCACCCTAACTCTTTCCCTTTCTAAAGTAAAATTTCACAGAGTTTTCTATCTTCACTCCCTGTGATTCCTCACCTCTTCTGCCTATCCTAACCTACTCCTACCATTTACTAACATAGTTCTTGTCAGGTGACTAACAATGTAAACATTACTAAAAAGTATAATTTTAAAAGTAAACACTACTAAAGTATATTCTTAAGTCCTTGTTTTATTTTATCTCATCCAACAGGATTTCTTTTTCTTGAGCTAGTCATTTCTTCTGGCTTCCCTGATGCCTCTGCTTTTTTTTTTTTGAGACAGAGTCTTGCTCTGTCACCCAGGCTGGAGTGCAGTGGCGTGATCTTGGCTCACTGCAGCCTCCACATCCCAGGTTCAAGCGATTCTCCTGCCTCAGCCTCCCGAGTAGCCTGGACTACAGGCGCATGCCACCATGCCCGGCTAATTTTTTGTATTTTTAGTAGAGACGGAGTTTCACCGTGTTAGCCAGGATGGTTTCGATCTCCTGACCTCATGATCTGCCTGCCTCGGCTTCCCAAAGTGCTGGGATTACAGGAGTGAGCAACCGCGCCTGGCCTGCCTCTGCTTTTTCATGTTTTTCTTCTTTTTCTCTGATCAAACTAGTTTCTATTACTGGGTCACACTCATCCAAATAGCAATTGGATGTAGGAGTTCCTTGGGGCTTGGTATAGTATCCTCTGTCCACTCTCTTCCTAGGTAATCACTAACATTCTCCTACTTTTCATTACCTGTGTGTCTGCTGTCCAAACCTATGTCTGAGTCCCTAGACCTACAGATCTGACTGCATTTTCATTTGAATTTCTCACAAGCACCTAAAATTTTGCTTTCCCAAGGAAGAATTCTTGCTCCTTATTCATTTCTCATGGACATTCATGAGACTGTATATTCATTCTTAATATTACCTTCCTTTTATCACCTCACACAGTCACCCAGTCCTGCCAACTCTCCCTCTAAAATCTCTCTCAAACCTGTCTTCTTCTCTCCATCTCTAGTGGCAACACCCAAATACATGTCTCCATCATCTTCTGTCTGTCACAATATAATGAAAATATAATATCCTTCGAACTGGCCTCCTGCATGTAATGTTGCCTTTCAGGTCACCACTGATTCTTTAAAGAGGTGTGTAGGACCTCTTTAAAACCATCATTGTGATTATAAAGGCTCTCTACTAAATTGCTTTAAAAACTTCCTCTTATCTTCAGGATAAAGTCAAAAATTCCCAATATTTCTTTTAAGACTTTGCTTGAATTGACCGTGATTTACTTTTTGCTCCTCTTATACAATTGTCTTCTGAGATGGTTTGGCTGTGTCTCCACCCAAACCTCAGCTTGAGTTGTAATAATCCCCACATGTCAAGGGCAGGGCCAGGTGGAGATCGTTAAATAATGAGGGTGTTTTCCACCATACTGTTCTCGTGGTAGTGAATAAGTTTCACGAGATCTGATTGCTTTATAAATGGGAGTTCCCTGTGCACACTCTCTTGCCTGCCATCACGTAAGACGTGACTTTGCTTTTTCTTTGCCTTCCGCCGTGACTGTGAGGCCTCCCCAGCCATGTGGAACTGTGAGTCCGTTAAACCTCTTTCCTTTATAAATTGCCCAGTCTCGGGTATGTCTTTATTAGCAGTATAAGAACAGACTAATACATCTTCTTTTCAGCCGTATTAAGCTTTCTGGAGGCTCTGAGCCTAGTATGCTCCTTTTCTTGAATGTTCATACAGGCAGTTGCTCCTGCCTACAAAGCTCTTTTTCTTTTCTGTGCCAACACACTCTTTGTGTCCCAGGTTAATGACCTCCTCCTTGAGGAAGTTTTCCTCACCATCACCATTCCCTCAGGTCAGGCTTTCCATACCCTTGTATTATAGTCCTCTGTGCTATCCTGGCACATCAAGGCTCAAATATATTTGTTCACTGACTTTTTACTTTTATTTTTTTGAGACAGAGTTTCACTCTTGTTGCCCAGGCTGGAGTGCAATGGTGCAGTCTCGGCTCACTGCAACCTCCACCTCCTGGGTTCAAGTGATTCTCCTGCCTCAGCCTCCCAAACAGCTGGGATTACAGCATGTACCACCACACCCCGCTAATTTTGTATTTTTAGTAGAAACAGGGTTTCACCATGTTTGTCAGGCTGGTCTCAAACTCTTGACCTTAATTGACCTACCTGTGTTCACTGACTTTTTAATTCACTCCTGGTCCATACTTTAGCCTGAAAGCTACTAAATACTGATGTGAATCGGGAGTAATGGAGAAGAACTATTTATCTTAGCATTGGTCCCGGAGTTGGTCTTAGTCAAAAGAAATATGTTAGTTGAAAATGGAAAACTCCCTTCCTCCAGGCTGTCAAGAGAGGCCCTGGTAATTTGCTATGTGGCCAAATGCTGTCAAAATTCTCAGTTTCTCCTCTACTGAAATGCGGTAGCTAGGCAACTTTGATAACATTTGGAACCAACCCACACAAATTTCATTCCAAGTCCAGATCCAGTGCCAAAGCTGGTTGGTTTCATTTCAGAGACACCCTCCCTAAGGCCATGAAGATGAGCCAAATGTCTGTGAAGAAATTGTTATCACTACCTCTACTTTCAGCATGCACAGGTATAATGTTTTATTGACTTAATTATGTGACATAGTGTCTGCCACAATACGTGAAAGGCTTAGGGATTCCTACTGTAAAATGAGGATGTAAATAATTATCCTGCTAATATGGCATTTATTTGAAAAACTGGCTGCATATTGCAACACTGTAAGCAAAAACGGCAGTCATTTCAAGAGGGCTTTTTAATACATGACATTTCTTCCGTAATATTGGTCCTGTAAATACATTTAAAATGAAGTAATGAATCAAATGTCTTGTGCATATATACTTTGACTGAAGATAGTGATTTTATGATGGAGACAGCTACTGCAACAAGATTATTCAGGCAAACCTTTATCTTTCCATGGATTCAAATTAGCTGAAGCTTGGACATACCACTAAGGGACTCTCTGGATGTCACCAACATTAATATGATTGAGTTATCAATTTTAAAAATTGATAATGACAGCTGAATGCTCTGTCCCCTCAAAATGTTCTAATGTGAATTGACTGAGTGCTTCCTTGTAAAGAGAGAGTGTTAAGTGAAATACTATTTATTCCGTGATACAACTGTGTTTTCGTACATAATTAAAACTTCCCACTTGGGCAAGAAGCGTGCTGTGATGGAATTGGTTGATTAGAGATTCCTTTTTAAATGAATTATTAACCTAGCTAGTCGATTGTTTTTCTACCTTCTAATTTTATTTTGCCTGGTATAAGCACATTCTACCTTTCCACAGTATTTTTGGTTAATCTAGAAAAAAGTGTTTTATTTCTGACAAGGCTATATATATTTTGTTCTTTCCAAAATCTATCATAAATGGAAAAAAAAATCTCATTACACTGTGTCATTATCCTTAGTCTCTAATGGACTATTAGCCTGGGATTTGCTCAATCAAGCAAACATACCACTATAAAAATAATGACTGTATATTTCTCAGACTCACAAAATTATATATTCATGATGACAAGCTCTTTTTAAAAGCAATAAAATATCCAAGTTTTTAAATACAGCTTCAATTTTTAAAAATTCTTCCCTGACTTATTTATGCAAAATTGACAACTGAAAGTTCTACTCCACTTTAGTATATGCTTTAGCTGGTTTTCGAATAAACATATTTTTCTAAATCGGTTTAACACAGACAAATAGCAGTAGTTAATTTACCAGATAGGAATCGGGGCATGTCTGTCACTTATATGACAACAGGATCAGATCCAAAAAAAGTTTGGTGCCAAGTAATTGAGAAACTGCCTAAATGCATTTTGGACTTTGATTTCTGAACAATTTTCAAGAAGTTCAATCCTGGGCCAATTATGCAGTATCATGCTTGGAAAACAGGAAACTACCTTAGAGGAATTTGTTACCGTCATTTATAAGATATCTCAGACAGCTCATTCACGGATAGATAAGCTGTTTTTCTCTGAAGCAGCTGTATTGTACTGGAAAGCAAAATATTCACAAGACTAGGATATGGAGCTTGGCTCCCCCATGTACTATTCCCATGTGTAATCTTGGGCAAGTCATTTAATGTCCTAGGCTCAATTTTATCATCCTTACAAAGTCTATAATAATACCTGCTTCAAAGGATTGCTGTAAGGCTCACATAATATAATAAATGGAAAAGTGCTTTCTGTTGTAAAAGACTCAACTCATCTAAGAGATAATGGTTATTATTTTCCATACACTAGTCCTTGGCTATGGTATTAGTGAATTTATGACCTTGGATGTTGAGTTGTAAAGACCTCTAAGGAGCCTACAACCTTTTCATCTTGATTGTAGGCATGAATAAATAAATATATAGAGAACATCTGAGAACAATTAAAGTAAATATGACACATTTGGAATAAGATGGGTTTATGTGCAACCTTTGAACTTTTATATATCATCTACAGCAAGCTAAAATTTGTGATATTAAATATTTGGACATTTTATTTGTTCTTATTGGTTTGTCTTTCTTCATATACAGGTATGTCCTGAAATTTTACATACAAATTGACTCATATTTAGTTATATTGAAAGGAGGTTACTATCTAGATTAGAGAAATACTGTGGTAAATCTTTTATAGAATAAAGAATCCTTCAGTGTTGAAACATGACGGTCTCATAAATTTGGATGTTTATGTGCCTAGTGTTCTAAATGTGAGAATACAACTTCACTAGACATTTTTCTCCTTTACTTGGGGGCCCTATACATAAACAAAAAGTATCTACATTGGACCAAGAGATGATGTAAATAAAGAATTAAAACACTGTCATTTGAATACTCTCTTATTGAACTCATTGTCCGGGTGTCAAAACATTCTAACCACTTCCATACCACCCATTGAATAGCATCCTTCCCTTCTGCAAGTGGAGTCATAGGCATCCTTTGGGCACTGGCATCTGGATATCAGTACCTGAATGTCAGCACTGATATGATAGATACTGCCTTTTAACTGCCCTTCCTATCCTGTTTACTCCATTTCAGTTATATATGGTTGAAGACTCTGGCTTTTGAGTTCCTTTTTTGTGTTTGTTATTTTTGTTGTTAGGACTGATTTATAAGGGTCAGAAGCTTCCTTTGTACAACCTCTTAGTTCCCAACTTCTCCTTTGCCCCTCACTTCAATCCCTTTAAATTTAGTTCCACTTAGAGCTAGGTAAGGACAACACCCACTCTTCAATCAACCCCAACTTCAGGATCCTAGGGTCTTCTGTTGTCCCTGGAGTGGGGGTTTATGGATTCTTAAATTTTTTAAGGCTTTCCTAAGTAAAGTTTATTTCTAATTGAAAACTACAGCAAGTCAATGAGAAACTGGTTGAACCAAAGAATAGACATTGATTTGAAGATCTGTAACCACAAAAATAGCAAATACACCCCAGGGTCCAGTTTGAAATTGAAACTCCATTGTCTCCAGAACATACTTCATGTTTTCTCTCTACATGTTGGCTTCATTTTCTTAGGAAAGATTTTCCCCACCAGCAGGAAATAGAGAATCTGGCAACTCCATCTTCAGTCATTTAGAGTAATCACAAGAAAATGACTGACCCCTGATGTCTCTTTTCCCAAATTAAAAAATCAGGGGTAAGTTCTCTAATTTGGTCAGTTTAAGTGAAGGGCTTATACCTAGACCAGTCAACAAACATCAAACAGTAAGTGGTGTCACTTTAGATTTCTTTACTCATCCTTAGACCATTAAGTGGGGGAGAAAGACCATTTTCTAGAAGAAGGAGGTGAGAATTGCTGGACGAGCAGGCAATACTCATTCACTGGGATAAATATTCATTTGGCATATTATCTTTTTTGGTCTTTTTGTTTTCCTATATCTCTCCATTGTCCCCCTGGATTTTATGTCAAAGTTTTCTTAAGATTAAGGTGACCGATGGAGAGAAAAAACAAACGAATCTGACAAAAGCTTTGTTAGGAGAATTAATACTTTTTAAGTACTGGCCAATTTTCAGAAATTTCTTCTATAATCTTTTCCTTCCTCCCCCTAGAACAATCCTGAAGTAAGAACTCCATTCCCAGATAAACAAATTCATATTCAGAGATGATGAATAACTGCTTTAGGATGATAATGCTAGCAAGAACCATGTTGGAACTGATAAACCCAAATATATTTAAATGAAAATGGAAATTGCAGTGGGGCTGGTGCAGCTAAGATTCAGGGGACAATTATTAGGCAAAAGTGGTTTCCAGGGCTCATCTTTACCCTCCAACTCCACTAAGGAGATTTATTCCTTTGCAGAGATCAAGTCCAAGAACGATTCAGGCCATATTATTGGATTATTAGTATAAGAAGTGTAAATACATAATTTCTCTCCTTTTTTTTCTTTGGGATCTATTTTACTCACCACATAGTGTTAAAATGGAAAGTTGAGATTAGGGTGTAGACCTAGAGAAATGGGGCCAAGAAGAACAGCTGTCCTGCTGACTATAGTCCATGTTAAACGCTTTCTCACGGCATTGTATGGTAAGAAGACTCTATTGGGATTTGGCAGAAAGTCTTTTAAAAATAAACAGAATGACTTTTTCCAAGAATATTCCTTTGACATAACGCCTTCTTGAATCCATGTAGGTCTTAGCCAGCTATTGGAGGATTCCTGGATCTTGGGTCCATGTCAAATGCCATTGCATTCCAAGTATGAATTGGCAAGAGATGGCTACACATACAGTACATGAAAAATGAAAGGATACTTACTTTGTATCCGCAGAAAACCGTTGAAGCCCTTTTTATTTCATTACGTTTAACACACACCCAATATGTGTAGTCTTGTACCTGGCTCTAGGTGTATAAAGATGTGTTCCTTCCCTCAAACAGTATGGTGGATGTACTTTCATGCGTTCCTCAGTTTAAAACTTTAAATTGATTCCACTATAATTTTGTGATATGACTACCAAGTATGGTGAGTTTTTGGCATAGATTACAGGCCAACTCTGACAACAGGTTGATAAAGTAGCTAATGTCACTCCCCTATTGTTGATGATGGAACTAGCCTGAAAGTGAATAACTGGCCAAGGCAGGATTTGAGTCCATCTACCAGGCTCGGGAGCACACACACTAGTCCCATTCCTCCCTGCTCCCATGCTAAGACTTCAAGCTGGAGAAGATGTATTTTCTTTTCTATTCTTCTCCGTGTATAAATTTGGCTGAGACCTGGGAAATAGAGAAATGTGCTAAATGATGTAAGCCCAGACATCCAATAAAATTAATTTGTTTTTGATACTGTATTTCATGTTTGTTCAATATTTACTTTATAATAAAGTTGTAAAAGGTCATGGTCTAGAAAACTGAGATGAAATTAGAAATTTTTTTCTATCTAATTTCCAAGCCTAGAATTCCAACCAAGAGTTAATTTGAGTAATAAAAGTGTTTTTAGATGGAAAAACATGGCTCATGTGAACAGTAATATGCAAATGAAGTGATTCTGATGTAAGAACGATATTGATTTTTATTCTTGAACTCAGGTCTATTCTAACAGAGAACTTGTCAAATTATATTGAACAACATTATATTGACCAAATTTTCATTTTACCTTCCCAATACTTTTATTACATATTTCTGATCTCTGCCTAACATTTAGCCAGGCAAACTGCCATCTGCAACCAACATCACTTTAAACTGGAAGGCCCTAATAAAATACCCTAACTAACATACATTGAGTTTGTAAACATTCTGCAATACTTTTTGGTATAAATTTTCTTATTTAATCCAAAATGTAACAATTTTTGATAGATTATATAAAAGTATCTGAGACAGGTGTCAATCAGTTTAGAGATTTATTTTGCCAAGGTTAAGGATTATGACCTGTAACACAGCCTCAGGATGTCCTGAGAACATGTGCCCAAGATTATTGGGTTATGGCTTCGTTTTTTATATGCTTTAGGGAAACCTGAGACGTTAATTAATACATGTGAGGTATACATTGGTACAGTCCAGAAAGGTAGGACAACTCAAAGAGGTGGTGGTGGGTAGAGATGGGGGTTCAGGTTATAGGCAGATTGCAAGATTTTCTGATTGGCAATTGGTTGAAAAATTTGAGTTATTATGTAAAAGCATGGAATCAATACAGTGGCTGTATTAAAATAAGAGGCTGTGGAGACTGAGGTTCTTATTACGTAGATGAAGTGTCATAAGTAGCCACTGTTAGAGGCAGTAGATGGCAAATGTTTCCTATTCAGACCTTTAACCGGTGTTAGAGTCTCCACTAATCTCCTCAGAAAAAGACCCAGAAAGGGAAAAGGATTCTTCATAGAATATAAATTTCCCCCACAAGACACAGCTTTGCAGGGCATTTCAAAATATGTCAAAGAAATACATTTTGGGGCAAAATACTTCAATTTCCTTCAGGGCCTGCTATCATGTGATGATCTACTAGAGTCAGATTGGAATTTGATATCTTATTGCTACAAATAGTCTATACTTTGTCAGTCTTAGGATCTCTATTTTAATGTTAGGGCTGGTCAGTAGTGTCTAAACTCCAAAACGGAGAGGGTATAATGAAGCATGTTCAACCCACTCTTCTGTCATGGCCTGAACTAGTTCTTCAGGTTTCTTTGGAATCCTCTTGGCTGAGAGGGAAGTCCATTCAGTTAGTGGAGGGGGGGGGGGGGGCCTTAGAATTTTATTTGGTTTACAAGCTGTTCTTACCTGAACACCTATTTTATGAAAGGTATCATGCTAGACAGTATTGAGACTAGAGATTAACAAGACCAAAATTCTATTCTCATGGAGTTTAAGCTCTAGCCTGTGGACAAATTTCTTTCATTTCATTCAACTAATTTATACTGAATCCTTATCAAGTACCAGGAACTGCAATTCAATAGACAGGCTAGAAATTAAAAATTCAAAAGATTGTTATCCTTTAGTGTAATCACCTGGGGAAGCTACATACTAATTTTTTTCCAATGTTGGCATTGCTCAGAATATTTCTAGGATCAGTATATTTGGAATTTGATTGCTTCTAAATATATTTAAGTCTTATCAGTAAAAAAGCTATCATTAAACTTTGTTTTAAATCTGTATGTTACATAATATATATTGTACATACTATACATATATTATACATTATGTGTGTGTGTATATATATCTATATATATAAATCTAGTTTGATCACTTACCCTACGTACAAAAAGTTACACTGTATGACATTTAACAATATCAGCAAAATTAAATCTTTTCTTAGAAGACTAAGATGTGTCATTCTCTAAGGAATGTGTGGCTGGCTCTGAAAGAGGTATATGAAAGATACTTTGAACACCAGTGGCATTGTTTTGGTTTATTTCCCGTGCCTACCCAAGGTGATTACCTTATGGACACCTGTAATTTACCTGGATAAATTCTAGTACATTTACCTAAAATTAAATCTGTAGTCATATAAAAATCTGTGCTTTTATACCTTATTAACTTGCTTATTCATTCAATAAATGTTTACTGAGCCTTCACTTCATGTGAAGGTCTGAACTACATGTTGTGAACAAAGCAAAAAATAATAATAAGCCATGTCTAAGGTAATTCAAAACCCAGTGTTTTTGCTTTAGTAGTTTGTAAATTGTGCAAATATCCATCTGAATTAAACTGACTCAGATCAAACTTCTGGCAAACGTTTAGTTTCTCCATTTGAGTCTGCTTTATATTCTAATAAGCTTCCATTCTCCCTTTAAAGGTAAACAATAGAGAAGGAAGACAAAAAAAAATGTTTCCTGGATATTTATCTAGGCATACCTGTGGCAGGGCCATGACCCTTCAGCATATAGAGCAGCACCCCTCTGGAGGGGTCAGGAGGAACATCGCCCAATGCCTAGTGTCTAAGTCCTAACTCTTCAAAGAGCTGTTGAGGAAGGTCATCTCTGTTGTAGATTCTTCTGCATCCAAGTATATCAAATTCTGATCACCCTTCAAGTATTCAGCCTATTTACACACTTCATTCTTCCAAAATGTGTTCTTTTACTTTAAAGAAATCTGTACTACTTGTTATGGTTTCCTCTAATCCTTTAGATTTATATTTTTAAAATCTTTACACACTGTTTCAGCTGGGTTATGGCTGTATTAAGTAAGTACAGCTACATTGTAAATTAACCTCCAAACTACAGAGGCTGTTAAAAGAAAATCTCAGGTAAATTAAATTTAACAGAGCTTAATTGAGAGCAAAGAATGATTCACAATCAGGCAGCCTCCTGAGCTGGAGTAGGCTCAGAGAGACTTCAGTGCACACAGCCACATGGTGGAAGAAGATACATGGACAAAAAAGGGAAAGTGACATACAGAAAATGGAAGTGAGGTACACAAACAGCTGGATTGGTTGCAGCTTGGCATTTGACTTATTTGGACACAGTTTCAACAGTTGGCCACTTTAATTGGCCAAAACTTGGTGATTGGCACCAGAGTACATAGTTCATGTATACATCCAGTTAGATTTCAGTTTACTATGTTCAGAGAAAACTTCAGGCTGAACTTAAAATATGAAAGGAGGCAGCTTTGGGCTAAACTTAATTTAACAAGGCTTAACTAAACAGATGTTTATTGTAGGTGAGCAGAAAGCTCCACTTCACCTGGTAGTTTAGGAACTGTACAATTTGGATGTCAGTAGGACACAGATGGCACACATGTGACAACGTTTAAGGACAGGTTAATAAAGTTACCATTTACAAGGTGTGGGTGGTATAAGAAACCACAAAGAAAACTGCAGTATCTTAGGGCTAACCATAATAGGCCAACCCTAATGCCTAAAGTGGATAAAGGAGGGAGAAGCTACTGGAATTTGGAAACAGTATAGAGAGAGCTACCTAAAAGGAGCAGTAAAATTTGCTCAGGGGGCTCAGACAGCCTGCAGCAACCTCCCAGGGAAGAAGTCAGTAATAAATATCCTGACCTCACTGTATTCCCCATTTCAGTCTTCTGCTGATGGTCAACAATCATACATGGAGCCAGAAAGAAAAGGAGTCCTTTGAAAAGAGTCCTTTATGTGGCACTTATACAGGCCAGCTTCCTGGGCACACAGGAAGGTGGAGAAAAGAGAGAAGAGAGTGTAAAAGAGAAAATATCCAGCACTGGAAACTGAGTTGACCTGAGGCTCTATGCCTGGTACATGACAGGAGCCCTATAACTATATGCTGAATACCACTGAATTAATTATCTGGGGCTTGTGTTTAAAGAAAGGCACAGAATGGCTATGCAATAAATATTTACCCATTCACTCATTCTAATGATTCCATGATCATGGACTCCTCTGAATAAGCTCCACTTACAATCACAAACTCCAAGTATTAATGTTCATCCTTTCTACTTTTGATGCATTCCAGAAGAATAGGTTAAATTGTAGTAATCTATCAGCAGCTTTAGTTATGTGCAGTGACTATCAATGTGCCTTGTAAATAGCTGACTTTCAACAAGTACCACTTTTGACTAAATTGAATCAAAACTTCCATTTAACTCGCACAATGTTATACCTATGGGAAAGGTGGATCCTAAGTGCCCCTTACCATCTATCTCATTTCTGGAGTGTTAAGAAAGGAAATTGCAAGTGAGCATTGCAAGGAAAGCCTGAACATCAATGCTTCCCTCAATAATAAAAGGGATATTGCTCCAATGTAAAGCATGCCATATGAGATCAGACACGGCCCATTCCCTTACTTTCGGCATCTTTCATTTGC
Organism: Hylobates moloch; assembly: GCF_009828535.3. NCBI lineage: Eukaryota > Metazoa > Chordata > Mammalia > Primates > Hylobatidae > Hylobates > Hylobates moloch. The sequence goes on from NW_026652284.1 coordinate 99,417,852, forward strand.
CATGTAAACTTGATCTCTTGGTATTTTCAAGCTCAACTAAATACACCAGAATAAAATATCTTAGAAATTTATATCTTAAAACATTTATAATGAGAAATGTACCAGCATCATGCATGCTACCTCAAAAGGCTACGTCAACAGCATCCATTATAACAAAAACCTTGAGTTCTCAATTAGTGCATTCAAGTTGCAAGGAAGGCAGAGATACAGTCACCAACTTTATTATTCAAAACTCACCTATCATATTTTCACTAAAATGTGTTTGATTTAGCCAAGTAAGGGATTTTAGGAAATTGTTCACAATACAAATAAGATCTAAAATCTTATTTACAATGACAGGATAATAATTTAAATGTGTTAGTTCTACCTTAATAATATATTAGTACCCCAAACAAGCTTGGTATACAGTTATTTTATTTTCAAACAGACCCATTCTCTTTGCCTCTTGTTCCCCATGGCCTTCATGAACTGTTTAAACGTATAGGTCTTGTAAAATGTCAGTGTTCTGGCAATATTTTTCAGCTCCTATGCTTCCAGATAACATAACTTGTTACTTTGCAGGATAAATAGTTATCAGCAGAACCATGTACTTTTCATAAAAAGTGAGGCTTACTGTGTTCAGCTGCTCTAGGAATTCCTTTCATGAATTTCAAGACACTGACCCTCCCTAGCTAGTATCCTATACCTCAGAGACTTCCATAAGACACAGACAGACAGACACACACTAGTTTTTCATATTCCCTTGGGCTGCTAATGCCTCTACCAAGACTGGTGCTTTTCAAAGGCAATGGGTTTGAAGTCACACTGAGCTTGAATCTTATCACTGTCACTAGCCAGAAACACAACCCTAGGCAAGCTACTTAAACCTCTGTGTCTTGATTTCCTGATCTGTAAAATAAGAATAAAAATAGCATCTACTTTCAGGGCCACTGGCAGGATTAATGAAATAATTCTAGAAAAACACTTTATAGAATGAGATCCATACTCCTACTTCCTTTTTATAAGTCTGTCTTTGTTCACATTCCAGGTGTGTCTATTTTATTCACAGGGCAAGAAGTTGCAGGAAAAATGGCTTCTAGCAGTGGAACGTCCTCATACACGTGATCTGTTACTGATTAGAGAACTGCAGGAGGTGAAAATTCGGTTCAAGGTAAGTCCCTGACATTTAAAATACTCTTCTCCTTAGATGTGTATATTTAATGCACCTTTGTTGAGAACTGTTAGGTTCAATATTATAAAATTTCCAATGATTTATGTGTTAGTCCATTTTGTGCTGCTAAAATAGAATACCTGAGACTGGATCGTTTACAAACAATAGATTTTCGTTTGGCTCACAGTTCTAGAGACTGAGAAATCCAAGAGCCAAGGGCCTACCTGGGGAAAGTCTTCTTGCTGTGTCATACTTAGCAAAAGGTATCCTATTGCTGGTGAGAGAGAGGGAGGGAAGAGGGCCAAACTCATCCTTTCATCAGTCTACTCCAGTCCACTCCCTCAATAACCCACCCCCAGAATAATGGCATCAATTCATTTATGCAGGCAGAACTCTCACGACCTAATTACCTCTTAAAGATCCCACCTTGTATTAGTCAAGGTTCTCTTAGAGGATTAACCTACATGATCACAAGGTCCCACAATCGGCTATCTGCAAGCTGACAAGCAAGGAGAGCCAGTCTGAGTCCCAAAACTGAAGAACTTGGAGTCCGATATTAGAGGGCAGGAAGCATCCAGCATTAGAGAAAGATGTAGGCTGGCAGGCTAGGCCCATCTTGTCACCTCAAGTTTTTTCTGCCTGTTTGTATATGGCAGCTAATTAGATGGTGCCCAGCCAGTTAAGGTTGGGTCTACCTTCCCCAGCCCACTGACTCAAATGTTAATCCCCTTTGGCAACACCCTCACAGACACACCCAGGATCAATATTGCATCCTTCAATCCAATCAAGATCATACTCAGTATTAACTATCACACAACTCTCAACACTTTTTGCATTTGGAATTAAGTTTTCAACATATGAACTTCGGAGGACACATTCAAGTCATAGTAGTCTAATATGTTGAATTTCATACAGTTCATTATAATGTCATGCCCCAGGCAAAAAGTTAATGATGCCAAAATGAGTAAGACAAAGGTGAACCCTGTCCTCACAAAGCTGATGATCCAGGTAATGAGGCAGGGATGCACTCAGGGAGAGGGGTAAGTGAAGGGTGTTATGGCAGGAAATAGCATCTACCCATGCACCAAACTCAAAGGGATAAGAGTGGGGAAAGAGGCCGGGAGTGTTCAAGGAAAATTTCTCCTCATGGAACCCAAATGACTGGGTCATAAGTGGTTTGGGTGACGATTTGTTACTGTAACTAGTTTCCTTTGGTTATTGTAACAAATCATCACAAACTTAGTGGTTTACAACACACTCATTAATTTTCTCCCAGTTCTAGAGGTCAAAAGTCTAAGATTAATTTCACTGGGCAAAATCAATGTGTAGGCAGGGTCAAGCTCCCTCTGTAGGATCTAGTGGGGAGTATGTTTCCTTGACTTTTCCAGCTTCTAGAGCTGAAATGCTGCGTTGCTTGGCTTGTGGACCTCCTCGTTTATCTTCAAAGTCAGCAGCATTGGATTTTGTTTCAGTGGTCCCATTGCCTTCTTCTATGTGTCAAATCTCCTCTCTCTTTCTCCTATATGAATGCTTATGATTGCATTTAGGACCCACTTGGATAATCCAGTTTAATCTTCTCACCTCAAGATCCTTAATTTAATTATATCTGCAAAGTCTCTTTTGCCATACAAGGGTAACATTCACAGGTTCTGGAAATTAATGCCTGGATATCTTTGGGGACCATTATTCAGCCTATTACACAAAGGGTGAAAGCTAATTAATTGCAAGAAAAGAAGTTAATGGGTTGTTGTTAGAGGACAAATGAAGATGCAGTCTTGGGGGCTGAGCAAAGTAATTTGGGAGGATATAACAACCTTAACTGAGATGAACCAAATGAAGAAAAAGGAAGGATATTAGCAAGGCAGATGTTAGAGCTTGTGCAAAGGTTCAAGAAAAGGAGAGCATGGCATATTTAAAGACTTAGGAAAAGTGTTTCTTGGTTTGAAGTTAGAGTAAAAATAATGGTGGGGATAAGGTAAAAGAGGAGGTTGTTGGGGTATGCATGGAATAGCTCATAAAGAACATCATAAGTTGTGCTAAGCAGACTTCATCCTGTGGGAATGAGAAGCCAGCCATTGAAAGTCTGAAAGCACGGGGATGATTTGATTGGTTCTATGTTTCAGAAAGCTCTCTCTGTTCACCACGTTGAAAAAAAGGATTAGAGGAGGACAAGACAGGGTAGGAAGACTGGCTTAAGGCCGGTTGCCATTATTTATCCTAGAACTGAGGGGGTCTTGCATTCTGTGCAGTCTGGTCCCTGGCCCCTGGGTATATTCATTTCACTTCCAAAAAATCCTTTTGAAATATATTTAAAACTAATTAAATGTGGTATTGGTAAAATGATTTCCACTTATATTAGGATTTCTGTTGTAGTTGCCTAGTGGGTAACAATGCTATCAGTTCAAGTTAATAGTATATATTAACTCTAACCTGAAAAAGTGGCTTTTTACTCGTCTAAAAATACTACTAAGCAAAAGACTCATGAGGACCTCTTGGTAAATGACTGAAATAAGGGGCTAAAAGTGTGTATGATTTGGATCCATACTACTCTGATCTTTCAGATATAACATTATTAGTCACCATTATTGTTATTATACATCTGGAACCTAAGATGTTCCTAAGTCCAAAACAGATAACTGAACAAAATGTTGCTTAGATGTATAGAGTCATTAATCATATAGATTCATTACATGATCTTAAATGTATAAATGTCTTCATTTGAATTTCCCACAAGACAAGAGCCTTGGACAAATACTTCAAAGCATTGTTTTATTTGGTAGTAATCTCAAGAAGCAGAAGGTAAGGAGTAGGGAAAATGAGATGGCGAAGAAGAAAAAATCAATATAAGTGTGTTTCGAAATTACTGCTGTGGATGAATAGACTAGTTTTTGCTATGACCCCTTAAGAACCTGCAAGATGGGAGGCTGGAGAGTTTATCATCCAGAAACAAGATCTTGATGGTTGAGAGTTGAGTCTGTGAGTATTCACTCCATGTTTATGGGGAGGCATTTGTACAGGCTGAGAACACCCCTCAGGATTAGAAGGCCCTGGGACACGATGTCAAAGGATATCAGAACAAGCTAGGGAGTTTGAACTGGCAGAGAGCCTCTCCCAGCATCTGTGGCTGGTATAGAAATGAGCCAAAGCATGGTGATGTAAGTATCAAAGGCACCTGCTAGAGTGAAGAGTGTACCATGTAATCATGAACAAAGTTTCTGCAGGTATATGAACTTTGCCATCAATTCACAACACAGTATGTCTAGATTTGACTCTCATAGGATTATTTTCCCCTCAAAACCTGAACCCGAAATTTTGATATGATGTCAGCAAAGGATAATATGGTTCTTTGGGAATGGAGTCAACAGAAGTAAATTTCATTATCCAGATCATGGGATATATCCCACAGAAAAGAATAAAATGAAGAGATGGGTCCAAGATGGGACCAACAACAGATTGAGTCAAAGGGAAAACACTGTCTAGGGAGGGTGTTAGCAATATGAATCAAAGCCCAGGAGATTATGGTAGACTCAAATCCTTCTGAACAAGAGATGAGGTTCCTATGTAGATGAGGGTCTGAGATCATTAAGATTTCAGAGTACAAGAAAGAGAGTAAGGGGGTATACATCAAGGGTAGAGAGTACTAAGTACTTCCCACTGACAGCAGAAAGAGTAATATATTGGAAGGATGAATATCAATAGAAGGGAAAAAACAGTTATTAAGTTTTTCGACAGGGTAAAGATGGCAAAGAGGTTATCTAAAAATAGGTCACTGACCAAGATTGAAGAGGAGATAACTGACTGAGAGATAGTAAAAAGACAAATTCAGTGATATTCCAACATGGATTAGATGGGGCTAGTAAGCACGTCTCCCCAACTAGAGTTCCAGCTTCTGAGAAACAATGACTATTTCTTTATAATTCTGAATTCTACAACTGACATATTATAGAGACTTAGTGAATATATGTTGCTTTAAAAGAGCAGGGTTTCTAACTTTATCTACTGAGTCAGTAATAGCGTTATCCACCAAGCTATGTAATATAGGAAAAGGAGCAAAATTATGAGAAAATATGAAGTTGGCTTTGGACAGTTTGAGTTTGAGATGCCCATAAGCACTCAAATGGATATATTTAGTAGGCAATTAGATACATAGGAGTTCGGGAAACAGGCTCAGCTGGAAACATAAATTGGGAAACTATCTGCATGCATGGCAGAGGCTGTCGAAATTGTGCAAATAGATGAGCTTTCCTAGGAAGCATAGACTGAAAAAAAAGTTGAGGCTCAAGAATAAAACCATAGAACACCAAAATTCAAGGAATGTTAAAAAGGAGCAGCCAGAAAGATAGGAAAGAAGGGAGTCATGGAAATAAATTAAATACTGCAGAGGTAGAATACAGTGAACTTTTTTTTAATGGTTAGGTTTAGTGATTTAATGGTTAGATTTAGTGATAAACTTTAACAGGAGCAGTGGAGTGGAATAGCAGGACAGGAAGGCAGACTGAAATAGATGAAGAAGAGAAGAGATGACAAAATCACAATTGGAAATACAAGCCTCTTTTTCTAGAAGTGTGCGGCAATGGAAAGAAAAAAATCATGTTAATAGCTAGAAAGAGAGAGATTGGTGTTTTTTGTTTGCTTGTTTGTTTTTGTTTTGTTTTGTTTTTGAGACAGGGTCTCTCTCTGTTGCCCAGGCTGGAGTGCAGTGGTGCAATCATGGCTTACTGCAACCTTAACCCTCCCTCAGGCTCAGGTGATCCTCCCACCTCACCCTCCCAAGTAGCTGGGACTACAGGTGCATGCCATCATGCCTGGCTTATTTTTTAAATTTTTTATAGAGACAGGGTCTCACCCTGTTGCCCAGGCTAGTCTCAAACTTCTGGGCTCAAACGATCTATCCACCTTGGCCTCCCAAACTGCTGAGATTGCAGGCATGAGCCACCGTGCCCCACCTGTTTTTATTTTCGAAGATAGAAAAGACTTAGGCAAATTTAGACCCTAATGGGAAAAGAACTAAGAAAAGGTGTATTCTGAGATGCAGAGGAGATTTTCTGATAAAGTTTTATGTCTGGAAAATTGGCCCGGGGTGAAATACAGAGCTTGCATTAAATGAGAGGCCTTCAGGAAGAAAGTCTCAGGTACTGGGATGGGAGGCAGGGTGGATGCAGAAAATATGTTAGAAAAAAAAGTGGGAGGGTAGTGGTTAAGGGCCTTGAGAAAAGTTGTGAAGCTTTCAAATGCAATGCACTGTACCATCCATGTGGCAGATCTGTTCTTTTACATTCTCAAACAATCACAGTGTCAGGAGTGCAGCTTCTTCCAGTAACAATGGAAAACAGTTTTTCAATAGCCCAACAGAGTATCACACTCTCAGCTTCAAAATGGATCATGAATGAGTGGAGATAAATTTGGATAGAAGAGTGCTGACATCTTCTTTGGCAATGTTGTCACTTCATATACACAATACCAGAATATAAGTGAAATGGATGGGGCAGTACAGGATTCAGGAAACTGGGCTTTTTACTGACGTAAATAATAACAGCAATGATATAATTACCTACCATTTATTGGCTGCTTATTATGTGCCAGTAACAATGCTAATGTTTCATTACATTATCTCATTTGAGCTTCATGAAAGCCTCTCTCATTCTGAGTAATTTTAGTCATTGTTTTCTTAATTCCAATAGGTTTATATGGAAGCATACACACATATATGTACATGCTCATAGAAGTCTGATTTTATAATGATACACTGCTACCTAATAAAGGCTTTCCTTGACATTCCGTGCAACTTCAAATTATTTTTATTTGGAGGTTACTATTGCTCCAGGATATGCTTTATTGCTTTATTAGCACCAAAATTGCTTTTGGTCATTTTTTTGTTTTCTGGGCATTTTTTATCCCATCCAAAGTCAGTTTGTTCCTTCACTTACTTAACAAATATTTATTAAATAGCTATTATCTTTTAAGTGCTTTGGATACAGGGTTGGCTAGAAAGTTCTTGTCTCTCACACATCCAGAATTTTCTGTGAAATAAAGATGAGTACCTAGGTAATGAATGCACAGTATAATTTTTTGCAGCATATTTATAAATAAGCACAGGGTACTACAGAAGTACATGGTGAGGAGGGTACTTGTGTCAGTCATAGGAGATTCAGCAGAGACTTCCTGGAAGAAGCGACTTCCAAACTTGGATGTAAAATAGAAGTAGGAGTTTGAGGGCAAATAGGGTGCATAGAGAAAAACATTGCAGATAGGATGCATGCCATTTACAAAGATCGAGAGAGAATGTGGGACACAATTAGAACCTCGAATCATTTATTTTGGCTTCAGTCTAGTGTGTGAGGAATGGAGAAGGGCTGATGAAGCTACACAGAATGTGTGGGTTACATACGGAAAGTTTTTCTGTCTTATTAAGGAGTTTGGATTTTATTCTTAGATCACCAGTGTGACAAGGAGGGGATGTGGCATTACCGAGACTTAAAACCACAGTAATGTATGACCATAAGTTTATTGTGTGTATGTGCGTGTGAGTGTGTGTATGTTTCTAAGACAGAGTTTCATTCCTGTTGCCCAGGCTGGAGCGCAGTGGCGCGATCTCGGCTCACTGCAACCTCTGCCTCCCAGGTTCAACTGATTCTCCCGCCTCAGCCTCCCGAGAAGGTGGGATTACAGGAGTGTGCCACCACACCCAGTTAATTTTTGTGTTTTCAGTAGAGACAGGCTTTCACCATGTTGGGCAGGCTGGTCTCGAACTCCTGACCTCGTGATCCACCCACCTTGGCCTTGCAAAGTGCTGGGATTACAGGCGTGAGCCACAGCGCCCTGCCCATAACTTAATTTTTGTAGAGGAAAGTTATTTCCACCAAGCACCCCCCACCCTTGACATCCCGTCCCAAATAACATATTATGTAAGTAAAAACAGTATACTTGCGTTGCAAACACAGCTTTAAAATGATTATTCTCTCTCTCCTTACTTGCTATCACACATGTGTACACACCTCCCACCAGTGTTCCATCTCCTCCTAGCAGAAACCCCATCAACAATGAAACGAAGGTCAAGAGATCACAAACAGAAACTGACAAGGATTTTTCAAAACAGTAAGCTATTTTATTTCAAAATCAAAAATTTGGCACAATACTGATACCAATAGGAATTTTTAGCTGGAAGCTGTTTCTAAAAGATGCCTACAATTTAAATAGACCACATCTCCCTGGTGATTGCCTAACCCCTGGGTTAGTGTGAGCCCTTCTCTCCCGCTTCTCACTTCCGTTTCAAAGTGTATGAGCCACACCCCTTCACCTGTTCTCTTCATTCCCTGCCCCAGCTGAAAGTGAATAAGGAAGACAGTTGTTGAAACGGAGAAAGGAAAGTACTATTTATGGAGGACCTGTTACAAGGCATGTTAGGTATTTTCAGATAACTTTGCTACATTCATTGTGATCCTTAGGGAAACCCTGCGAGGTAGGTAAAAATCCTTATTCTGCATGTGAGAAATTGAGCTTCATGGTGATTCATTTCTTTTTTCTCTGTGCCAGGCACTAGGGCATGGGCTAGAAGCTGAGCCGCAGAAACCTGCTTTGGGTCACAGCGCATGATGGGGGAGGGAATTGAGGTCAGATTCTTCGGCTCATGCCTTTACCACTACATCATAAACAGGGCTGGGTCCCTGTTATCAAGGTCTTTTGTTACTGGCACCCGTGTTCACACAGCTTGCCGAGTTTCTAGTTCGCTGGCTGGCTCTGCCTTTCCCTCCCGGTGGCATTCTCAGTTTATGGCTGCCTGCCCTCTCCACTTGGGAGTCCTCATGTTACTTTGCCCTTGGGTGTCTGTAGCCTCCTGATTCCTGCCCACCCACCTGGATGTACTTCTTTGGTTTGGGGCCAGCTGAGAACTGCTCACCTGGCTCTAGTGTCTAAGCACCATTTTGTCCCCCAAACCCCTTATTTGCCAGATATAGCCCTAGCAGGACTCAGTCTCTTCCCAGTTCCCAAGCACCTGTCACACTCTCCAATCCAAAGCCTGCCACTCATTTTTATCATATCCTTTAGCGAAAGAAATATTTAGAAGCTGCTCTGTTTTCTCTATCTCTACCATTTAGTATGTTTTTAAATATTGACTTATTTTTCCAAATTAAATCATAAAGAAATGCATGATGACGTACTCATGCTCTCTGTTTCTATTTAAGACTTAGGATCAAATTAGATCTACTTGTTTTTTTTAACAAATTGAATAGAGACAGTAAAAAATAGGTTTGTGGGTAAATTTGGTTTAAACATACTGTCAGAAAATTACAAGACCATGATATTCCTGAATGGGCATTTAGCCTACCTTTTACCTCCAGGCAGGAACATGGCTAACATTTACTAAAGGAGAGAGAGAGAAAGAGAGCAATTCCATTATATTAAAACAAAACAAAAACTTTAGGAGATGAACTATCTAGGCTATCCTTCACCTAGGGCCATTCACACTGGTGATCACTGTATTCATGAAAGAGTCTGAGATAGACAGAAAGCAGGGTTTGAATAAGTTTTATAAGGAAAGAGTTTTTCCAGTGGCAGTTACCGTATTTGTAAAATTCAGTATGTAATGGCCAAAACTACAGATTGTAAAGATAGTTTGCTATTTTTTTATTTAGATAAATTTTAACTAATAATAATGTATTTCCTGATCCAAGGTAAGATATGAATGATCAAATCTCATGCTTCAGGCTACAAAGTAATTACATCCAGAAAAGGGTTTCCTTGCATTTGTTGACAGAGAGGCAGAGAGAGAGAGAGCGAGAGAGAGGAAAAGCAAGCAAACAAGAGAGAGGGATTAAGAGAACCACAATGCACATACACCATGTAACCCATCTTCCCTCCCTGGAACTCCTCACTGACTTCCCAATCCAGCCACTCCAACTTCCCAATCAAGGAGCTATGACTTTGAAATAGCGATGGTGTAGCTTTAGCCCCAATATACGAAGTGCTCCCACTTTTTGCCAGTCACTTCACAGTTCTCCCTTTATTTGCCAAGATAAACCTCCTCCCTCTAAGTAAAATAAGAGTATGGCTTTTCTAAGTTAACATAAAGAAAATAATACAATGCCTGTGTTAGTACATGACTTTTTTAAGCAACAGAAGACTGGTAAAGAGGCTGTTATTTAACACTGATTGAAATGGATTCAGAGTACAGGCCCTGTGCCAGGTTACGTGAACTTGTAACCCATGCTTAACTCAGATTTATTATATTAATCATGGTAATCCAATACATAGTAAGTTTAATTGTGTGTGTGTGGGGGGGTGTGTGTTATTAAAGTTGTATTCAAATGAAAATACTAAAAGCCGAAGAACAAGCACAGAAACTAGTATGGGGATTTGAATTTGACAGAAATGGATTTAAGAAAAAGCCTTGCCAATTACTAGGTGGATAGCATCAGACAACTAATGTAATCTGCGTTTCAGTTGGAGAGATTAAAATAAGAAATATAAAAAAGGGAAAACAATGATTCTGATCTCCTAGAGAGATTGTGAGGGTTAAAGGGATAATAGCCAGAGTGTCCAGCACATAATAAATATTCTCAGCAAATGATATTATATTTTTATTACTAATTATAATAAGTTTCTCCTTCTTAAAATTTGGATTTAGAAATTTAGAGAAATTCCTATACCCCTTCCAGCTAAAATATATATTTTTGTGAATAGTGTATTCAGTAATAAGAGCCTCAATGCAGAAATTCCAGAACGAGTCTGCTTATCATTTTGCAGTTACTTAAAAAATAAACATTCTTGTGCCATAAGATTCCTTGGCTGATAAGTAAGATCTGTAGTTCCTTGTTATTCAAACTGTGGTCAGAAAAACAGCAGCAGTAGCAGTGCCAAGGAACTTATCAAAGCTTTTGAACGTCAGACACTATTCAGACTACTGAATCAGAAAACGTATTTAAACAAGATCTCCAGGTGATTCATATGCACATGAAAGTTTGAAAAGAATTGCTCTAGTACAATAGTTCTCAGACTTTAGCATGTGCCGGAAGTGCCTTGAGAACTTGTTAAAACAGATAGCCGGGTCTTAAATCTAGATTTTTAAATTTAGTATGTCTGGATTAGGGCCAAAAATTTTGCATTACTAACAAGGTGGTGCTGATGTTGCTAGTCCAGGAACCACACTTCAATAATAATTAAGACATTCAATAGCTTGACAATTAGAAAAAAAAATAAAGTAAGAGGAAGAAAATAACAAAGATTAGAAGAACAAAAACCAGTGAAACATACAACAGACAAATAATAGAGAAAACACATAAAACCCAAAGATGTTAAGAGATCAGTGAAATAATGCACTTTTATATTGATTGAACAAGAAAAAAGAGAAAAGGTGCAAATTACAAATATCAGGAATAAAAGAGAATACATCTCCACAGACCCCAAGGGATTAAAAGTATAATAGAAAAACATTATGAATAACTTCATGACAATAAATTTGAAACACTGACGAAATTGTTATATTTTAAAATTTCTTTGTATTTTAAAACTTTATGTCATTTAGAATATTCCCACAGAGAAAGTTTTGGATCTGAATGGCTTCACCAGGGAATTCTGTCACACCCTTAGGAGAAAATAATACCAATCCTACAAGAAATCTCTCAGAAAATTAAGGATAAATATCTCCCAAGCCATTTAATAGGGCCAAAATTACATTGTTATCGATGACACTGCAAAAAGAGAAAACTACAGTTGTCCTCCCTTGTTTTCAATTTTGCTTTCTGAGGAGTCAGTTACCCACAGTCAACTGTAGTCTGAAAATATTTAATGGAAAATTCCAGAAATAAACAATTCACAGGTTTTAAATTGTGTGCCATTCTGAGCACAATGAAACCCTGCAACATCTGGCTCCATCCTCCCTGGATGTGACATAGCCCTTTGCCCAGTGTCTCCATCCTGTATACTGTCAGTCACTTAGTAGCCATCTGGGTTGTCAGACAGTTGTGGTATTGCAGTGCGTGTGTTCAAGTAACCCTAGTTTTACTTAATAATGGTCCCCAAATGCAAGAGTAATGAAGCTGGCAATTTTTTGTTTGCCAAAGAGGAGCCATAAAGTGCTTCCTTTAAGTGAAAAGGTGAAAGGTCTTGGTTTAATATGGAAAGAAAAAAATATGCTGAGGTTGCTAAGCTACTGTATGAATGAATCTTCTCCCAGTGAAATTGTGAAGAAGGAAAAAGAAGTTCATGCTAGTTTTGCTGTCACACATCAAGTGGATGATCCTCCTTCTGCCTTATTGTCAGAAGATCAATAGTAGCCTAACGCTAAATCACAATGCCTTCATCATTCACCTCACTTCATCTCATTACTTAGGCATGGCGTCATCTCATACCATCACATGAAAAAAAAAGGTAAGACCAGTACAATAAGATATTTTGAGAGAGAGAGAGAGAAATAGGACACATTCATATAACTTTTATTACAGTATGTTGTTACAATTGTTCTATTTTTAGTTATTGTTAATTTCTTATGGTGGCGAATTTATGAACTAAACTTCATCATTGGCATGTATGTGTAGGGAAAAACATAGTCTATTATATAGGGTTTGGTTCTGTCTGCAGTTTCAGGAATCCACTGGGAATCTTAGAACAAGTCCTCCATGGATAAGGAGGAACTACTGTACCCGAAACTCTAGTGAAAATAAGAGCAAAACTCCTTTATGTTATATTAGCAAATACAATTCAGTAATATAATACATAAAGAGTATCCTGCACCTGATCTATTGGGGGAAATTCAGCCCCTAATATCTCACGTGGGTCCTTTTCTATTTTCCCTAAGTGTCGGCTGGTCTGAGAAATAAAGGGAAAGAGCACAGAAGAGAGAAATTTTAAAGCTGGGTGTCCGGGGGAGACATCACATGTCATCAGTTTCCATGATGCCCCCAAGCCATAAAACCAGCAAGTTTTTATTAGTGATTTTCAAAAGGGGAGGGAGTGTACAAATAGGGTGTTAGTCACAGAGATCACATGCTTCACAATGTAGAATATCACAAGGCAAATGGAGGCAGGGTGAGATCACAGGACCAGGTCGAAATTAAAATTGCTAATGAAGTTTCGGGCATGCATTGTCATTGATAACATTTTATCAGGAGACAGGGTTTGAGAGCAGACAATCAGTCTGACCAAAATTTATTAGGTGGGAATTTCCTTGTCCTAATAAGCCTGGGAGTGCTATGGGAGACCGGGGCTTATTTCATCCCTTATCTACAACTGTAAAAGACAGATATTCCCAAAGCAGCCATTTCAGACACCGCCCCTTGGGAATGCATTCTCTTTCTCAGGGATGTTCCTTGCTGAGAAAAAGAATTCAGCGATATTTCTCCTATTTGCTTTTGAAAGAAGAGAAATATGGCTCTGTTCCACCTGGCCCACAGGCAGCCAGACTTTAAGGTTATCTCCCTTGTTCCCTGAACGTCGCTGTTATCCTGTTCTTTTTTCAAGGTGCCCAGATTTCATATTGTTTAAGCAATTTGTGCAGTTAACGCAATCATCACAGGGTCCTAAGGTGACATTTATCCTCAGCTTACAAAGATGATGGGATTAAGAGATTAAAGACAGGCATAGGAAATCACAAGAGTATTGACTGGGGAAGTGATAAGTGTCCATGAAATCCTCACAATTTATGTTCAGAGATTGTAGTAAAGACAGGCATAAGAAATTATAGAAGTATTAATTTGGGAAACTAATAAATGTCCATGAAATCTTCAAAATTTATGTTCTTCTGCCATGGCCTCAGCCGGTCCCTCCGTTTGGGGTCCCTGACTTCCCACAATACTGATCAAATGTGTTTTATGTCACAAGTGTAAGCTTGGTTTACTCTAAAAGATCAAACAGTATAATTAACTATATTAATAGCATAATAGGGTGAAAAACAAAATATGATCATCTCACTAAGTGCAGAATAAGCATTTGAAAAGATCGGCTGGGCGCGGTGGCTCACGCTTGTAATCCCAGCACTTTGGGAGGCCGAGGCGGGCTGATCACGAGGTCAGGAGATCGAGACCATGGTGAAACCCCGTCTCTACTAAAAATACAAAAAATTAGCCGGGCGTGGTGGCGGGCGCCTGTAGTCCCAGCTACACGGAGAGGCTGAGGCAGGAGAATGGCGTGAACCCGGGAGGCGGAGCTTGCAGTGAGCCGAGATTGCGCCACTGCACTACAGCCTGGGTGACAGAGTGAGACTCGTCCTAAAAAAAAAAAAAAAAAAGAAAGAAAAGATCGTACATACATTTTTGATAAAAACTCTTAGCAAATTAGAAGTAGAAGGCAAATCTCTCAATATGATAAAGGCCATCTATGAAAAAACTACAGCTAACATCATATTCTGTGATTGAAAATTGAATATTCTCTCTTTGAAGACCTCAAAGGATTTATACTCCTACCTCTTCAAATGGACTTTGTAAGGAAAGTCCTAGCCAGTGCAATATAACAAGAAAACAAGTAAAAGACATACAGATTGGAAAGGAAGAAATAAAATAGGCTTTACGTGTAGACCTGATAATGCCTACAAAAAATCTTAAGAAACCTAGAAAAAGAAGCTATTAGAGCTAATAGATGTGTTTAGAAAGATCACAGATTACAAGGTCAAAAATCTAAAATTAGTTGTATTTCTACATGCCGGAAGTGAACAATTGAAAATCGAAATTAAAAACAATATAATTTATAATAATATCAAAAAATTAAATACATAGGAATAAATTTAACAATGCATGTGCATGCCCTCTATACCGGTAATTATAAAACATTGCTGAAAGAAATTAAGTTAGACTTAAATAAAAGTAGAAATATGCCATGTTTATAATTTGGAACAATCAATGTATTTAAGATGTCAGTGAAATAAAATGTCAAATTCTTAGCAGGCTTTTATGTAGAATATGACAAGCTGATTTTAAAATTTGTATGGAAATTCAAAAGACTAAGAAAAGCAATTAGAAAAAGGAGAAAAAAGTTGAAGGTCTTAACTCTCATAATTTCAAGACTTACAATCAAGTTTAAAAAACCAAGACAGTAGGATGTTATAAGAATAAACACATTGATTAATAAAGCAGAATAAACTGACTCTATTTCTCTCTCTCTCCTCCATTGTTTTCTCTCTTCCTCCTTCTCTTCCTCCATTCCCCTGTTCCTCCTTCCTTCCCTCTTTCCCTCTCTTCAGTCCTCTCTTTGTCCCTCCCTTCTTTTCTCCCTCCTTTCCTCACTTCATCTCTTTATCTGCCTATCTATCTTAAATTTATTTTTGATACAGGTGTTAAGATAATTCAATGGGAAAAGTATAGTTTTTTTCAATAAACCATGCTGAACAATTGGATACCTCTATTATGCTAAATGAAAAGCACTCCATTCACAAAAGCAATATTATACAATTCCACTTATATGAAATGTCCAGAATAGATAAACTACAGAGACAGAATATGCATTAGTGGTTTTCTGGGGCTGGACAGATAAGTGGGGGGAATGAGGAGTGAGATTGCTAATGAATATGGGATTTCCTTTTGGGGTGATGAAAATATTCTAAAATTGATTGTGTTGATGGTTACACACTGAATATAATAAACAACACTGCATTGTACACTTCAGTGGGTGAAATGTGTGATATATAAATTATATCTCAATAAAGCTGCTATATTAGAAAAAAAGGAAAAGAAAAAAGGGTAGCATTTGATTAGATAGCACCCAGCAGTCATTGATTACTTCAACATGAACAATTTCAATTTGAGTTGAGAGAGGAGTTATAGAAGCCAAATTATGTTGTTTGTTGCTAAAATAAAAAGGAAGTTGTTGAATATGATGAATGTAGACCACTCATTTAAAAAAGTCTAGCTGCAACGAGTAAGCAAAGGCATACAGAATGATGTAATGGACTTTAGAGACTCAGAAGAGGGAGTTTGGGGAGGGGCCTAGGGATCGAAAACTACACATTATATACAACGTACACTACTTGGGTGATAGGTGCATTAAAATCTCAGAATTCACCACCATATAATTCATCCATGTAACAAAAAAACCACTTGAACCCCCAAAAGCTATTGAAATAAGAAATTTTGTTAAAAGCCAAAAGAACAAAAATTTTAAAAATTAAAATGTCTAGCTGCAAAAAAAAAAAAAGTCATCTGGCAAGATTTGTGCTAAATGGAATGAGATAATAGGAGGTGAAAGGAAAAGAGAAGAATGCTGGTGGGAATGAGAGTTGACGGGGAAAGGTTTGAGGGGAAATGGAATCTAGAGAATGAAAAGGAATTAACCCTGGACGTTGACATTACCACTCTTCAACTGATATGAGAAGGAAGAAGCAAAGAACACATGTTCTACCCTTGTGTTGCTCACAACTCAAGGAGTAGCAGTGTGGATCTTGCTGAGGGGACATTACCCGGAGATCTCTAAATCTCACAGCATTTGAATGCTACCCACCCCAACACCTGGTGGGGTTGCATGTGTGTGTGCATTGGTGTGTTGTAGTGAGGGAAACTATCCTTCTCAGTGAGATGTCACTAAGAAAAAATGACAATTCTCATGAGGAAACCTGACAGCTTTGAAGGTATAGCATCTATGGGGGATTCTCAAACCAAACTTAGAGATTTTAAAACAGGGGCTGCCAACTCAATGCCTACAAGGTTCAGGTGGTTAATAATAACACCCACAGTGTATTGAGCACATATTATATGCAGGCACCAGTCTAAGCACTTTACATTCATAAGCTTATTTAACCCTCACAATAATCTTATGAGGTAGGTACTCTTAACCTTACAAGACAGGTAGAGCATCGAGGCACACAAAGGTACAGGAACTCACCAAGGATACAGAGTTAGCAGACATGTAGAGGTGGGTGTTGCATCCACGAAGTGTGACTGAGAGCACAGCCTTCTCAGGAATGAAGCCATATTGCCTCTCAGCAAAGAGATATAAACAAGGAAATGGTCTGGCCAGGGCCTACGGGGAAGAGAACAACCTATGACTACACCGGAATGAAGCAGCCATTACTTATGTTCAGCCCATTCCTGAAGCACAAATGTGGGCCCAGTGTTCCCAGATCATAAGAGGAAGTTGCAATCTAAATTTATAAATAAAACTTCACAATTTTTAAACATTGGTGACTTATTTTTGAGTTCAAATATTATTGGCAAAAGAGTCAACAATTCAGATACGGCACATGATGAGCCAGTGTGTGACCTCTGCTTTAAACATAACTGTAGTCTGCTAAGGGTGTCCAAAATAAACAGGAGTATACATTCAAAATAGGAAGTTTGATAACTTCAGAAGCTGGATGTATGTGAAAACGGAATTTTTAAATGTACAGTGTAAGGGGTGAAAGTACACACATTAAGAAACGAGCAACCTAACAAATATGCATCAGGAAGAAAACTTGATAATAGCCCAATACAAAGAGAAAAGGAAGACATTTTAAAATAACAAACAGCACCAACAAGAATGCTGGGCTCCTGCGTTGACAAGGACAGTTGAGATGAGACATCACTCTCCAAGAAAGTTAAATGTGATCTGGAAGAATACATCTCTTGCTGTGAAAATCCTGTCCCACTTACATCAGATATACTGTGTTCAGTGAGACATTAACAAGTAAGTAGCAAATCCACACCTCACAAGGTCACTGGAAGAAGAGGGGGAAAAACGCAGATCAGTGTGGGCCCAAATACATCCCATCTTTAATTATTTTAAAATCTATCGGACTTCCTCCCAGGCAGATGCAACCAGGAAATGTAAATGGTTCTAGAAGTCATTACCAAATTTTTTTTATTCTTAGTAATGTTGAATACTTTCCATCTACTTATTTGACATTTGAGTCATTATTTTGTGAATAATCTTTTCTTTGCCCATTTATCTATTTAAAATACCATTTTGACTATTGAGTTATTATAGCAATTCTTTTAAATGGCATCATGTAATACAAGTTATCATGTGGTGAAACTGGCATTCTCACCCATGACTGACATTTTGGAAAGCAATTTGATATGTGTGTCAAGACAGTTTTACATCTTTTTACTTGATAATATCACTTTTGGGAATCTATGCTAACAAATTCACCTGAGACACAGAAAATAATGTTTTATGAGCAAAGATATTCAACATAAGAGGTACTTATAAGAGTGCAAAACTGAAAACAGTAGGTAATCTCATTCATTTTTTTAAAAAATAGCACAGGAAATGCTTAAAATATCTCATAAAGGAGGAAAGAAAAAGGACGTTCAGATCTATTACCGTGGCTGTGCAAATACACATAGAAAGATGACTAGAAGGAAAATATAAAAGTATCAACAGATAGGATTATGGATAATTATTTTCTACTCTAATACAATTTTCATGTTTTCTTCAATGAATGTGTATCATTTTTAATCACACACCATTATCTAACATGAAACCTGAAATGCCATAATTAGATGCATTTATTTACGTCTTGAAAAATTTGATAATCAACTCACATATAAGTCCAGGCACAGTGGCTCACACCTGTAATCACAACAGTTTGGGAGGCTGAGTGGGGAGGAGTTTTAATCCAGCCTGGGCAACATGGTAAGATCCAATCTTTACAAAAAAATTAAAAATTAGGCATATGTTGTGCACCTGTGGACCCTGCTACTCAGGAGGCTGAGATGGGAGGATTACTTGACTCCAGGAGTTTGAGGCTGCAATGAGCCATGTTCCTGCCATCACACTTGAGGCTGAGTGACAGAGAAAGACGATGTCTCAAAAAAACAATTCATGTAAAGATGGCTTGACGATGGATGAATGGATGCCTGAGTTATATAAATGGCAAGTGGAAAGTGGTAGGAAACAGGTAAGTAGCAGAAATTTTCTTTGAGGATGTATCAATTAAGGACCCCACTTGCAATGAATAGAAACACTCTATTTACCTGCTGCATACATAATGAAAGCTGTCACTGGAGCAGCTGCCACTGCAAGTTGGGTATTTTTTCTGCAGAGCACAAATGGTCTCATCTTCATCTCATTACTAGCTTCTGAGTCAATATGTGAAGTGGGCACATCTGATAGGTGGATCCAACGTAACATGCTCAAACCAAACTGCAAAGGGGACTAGAAAGTGAGTAGAAAGTGAGTTCCTAGCATTTTAGTTTCTATCTGCGGGAAGGGGTGTCTATCTCAGGTGGGGAAATTCCCCAAACTCAGGAAGGAGGTTCCTGTACTACGGCAAAAAGGACAAATGCCCAGTATAGAAGATGTATCACTCGGGACCTGTAAAGGGAGCTCTATCTTGCTCCACTGGATGCCTCGCATGTATCCATTCAAACAAGGGTCAGACCACAGCTTTTCTGAGTCTTGGCAGAAGAACTCACGATTCTCCAGGAACAAGATGGAATAGAACACGTCTAAGAAACAACTATGAGGCTATCTAACACTTGCCTTCCTATTCCTGCTACTTCTCTCCTTGGGTTTCTGATGAAGTATGGGCTTCTGTATCATCCTCAGAATAGAGGTGTAGAATACAAAATTTCTTAGCTGACATCTAGAATTAATTTCTCAGAAACAGGATATCTCACACCTAGTGATTCATCTGAATTTTTGCTTTTTTAAATCATAAATTTTATTTTTTATTAGTTTTTAACACACAAAAATCTGTACATAATTAGCGTATACAACTTGATGAGGCGAGGGATAAGTGTACACCCATGAAAATATCACCACAATCTGTGCCATAAGCCATCCATCTTTTTTGGCTAGCATCTATGACACTCTTCTTTTTGTTCTCTATACTGTATGAG
The DNA here is from genome assembly GCF_009828535.3 of Hylobates moloch. Classification (NCBI taxonomy): domain Eukaryota; kingdom Metazoa; phylum Chordata; class Mammalia; order Primates; family Hylobatidae; genus Hylobates; species Hylobates moloch. The sequence goes on from NW_026652284.1 coordinate 99,437,748, forward strand.
CAATAAATTGTCCAAATATAAAGTGGCTCATTGTACCTTTACAGGTCAAATCCCTTAGGCCTTGGTTTTGGCCTTACCTTGTCTTACATATGTGTCCAACCTAAGCCAGCTCAAACAAGAAAATTTATTGGGCCGTTGAACTGAAAACTGGATCCAGGAGCTCAAATGAATATATCATGGTACAGTTTCTCTTCTCATTACAGATTCTGTTATCTTCAGTTTGGCTTTTCTTTCCAGAAAGCCTAGCTCTACAAGATGGTCTCTGGCATATCCAGGTTCAAGAAATCCTTAGAGCACCAATCCAGTGGAAAATGTTTATCTTTCCCAAACATTCCAACAGGACAGGAACCTCAGAATGTAATCTCTCAGGATGGATCTAGATCATGAATAGAATATGAAAACTGGTCAGGGCTCCACCATGTTCTTACCCTTGGAGGCAACAACAGAATTTTTCCTACCCAAACTACACAGACTGAGATTAGGGAAATGGGACTCGTTAAAGGAAATGCGAAGTCCTATAACCAGAAGGGGAAAATACATGCTCAACAAGCAAACCACTGATGTTCACCTCAAAGGATAACTTCTGAGGTGGTTACCAGCTTACATCATGTTGAGGTGCAGTTGAAAGGGAGACTGTGTTGAACTTTACAGGAATTAGATATAGTAAATAATAGGTGGGGGTGGACATGAAAGAATGAGGAAGAGAGAGAAGGCTGATGAATAAATAGGAAGCCAGAAAACACTGACTTTATAAATATTCCCAATGTCTGCTGGCACTGACCTAGACTAACAGAAGAGGTCAAGGTACCACTCATTCCATGACGCACATGTAAGAGCCTATCCTAATGCAGGTAAATAGGTAGATATTTGAGAAGTCAGAAATAAGACATATGCACCAGGCAAACATTTGCAAGAGATGCCTTATAATCATGCATAGGAATTACCTGGGGTCTTGGTTAAAGGCAAACTCTGATTCAGTAGATTTGAGGTGAGACCAGTGATGCTTCATCTCTAACAAGCATACAGGTGATGCTGAGGCTGCTGGTCCACACTGGTAGCAACAATCTAAGTGGCAAAACTTAGATGCACTATTTGCTAGTCACAGCTTCACAGGTGATGCAAATCAAATCCTGCTTTTTGTTGTTGCTGTTTTTTATCTTTCTGCTTGGGATTCATAGACCCAAGAGCACAGATATGATTGGCCTAACTTGGGTCATATGGTCACCTGTTGGCTAAGGAGCATTAACCAATGCATGGATAGGAGAAAGGTATTTCCCCAAAGGCAAAATTGCTCTGCTGGTACAATGAGAAGAAATAGTGGATGCTGAATGGTTCTGCAGGGGCATAGGTTGTAAGGTGCACAGCAGGAATATGAAAACAGATCACCAGACCAGGACTCTTCCACAGCTGCCCGAGAATATCATACCTAGAGTGATATGATGTGTCTAAAACAGTACTGCATGACCTATTCACAGCCCATTTTCAAACATTTCTGTCTGTACTACTGAAGGGGCTAAAAGGCACAAACTGCCTTTGAAGTACCCGGCAAGAATTACAAACCAATCACGATAACAGGACCAAAGCTACCTGCATCTACACAAGCGTGCACTGTTACCACACTGGACTGGGTAACAGTTCACTGGGTTGTCCCTATCTGGAAGAAACTGTTTATTGCCCCAAGATAATTCTATTTTGTACTCATAAGGCAAAATTGTCTTTTGCGGCTGTAAAGAAACTCTTTCTTAGTTGCCAGCTTAACCATATGCTACACCTCCTACCTCTTATAACTCTTTGTTAAATCCCATGACCCTCTCAGGCAAAGGTTCCATCTGGCAGAATTGCTAAAACCGCAAAAACAAAAAATCCAGCAGCAACATTAAAGAAGGACAATTTTATGGATATATCTTGTGTGTAGATGCTTCTCTAAGATTTTACATGTATTGTTTCTTTTACGATGCAATATGTGATTTTGCACTGGTCAATTTAGCTGAGCTGGGTCTTCACTTCCCAGATTCCTTTACCCATATAGTTCCAGTTTAAGTTCAGCCACAGGCAAATCTGAGTGAGATTTGGTGAGGTGGAAGTGAAGGGATAGCCATTACACTCTGGTCGTTGTTGGTTTGAGGTGGTGAGGGACAGTTGCAAAGGTGATGGTGGGAAAGAGGTTATCTTTCCCAAACATTCCAACAGGACAGGAACCTCAGAATGTAATCTCTCAGGATGGATCTGGATCATGAATAGAATACGAAAACTGGTCAGGGCTCCACCATGTTCTTACCCTTGGAGGTGACAACAGAATTTTTGCTACCCAAACTACACAGACTGAGAATGGGTAAACGGAACTTGTTAAAGGAAATGCAAAGTCCTATAACCAGAAGGGGAAAATACATGCTCAACAAGCAAACTGGCCTATTCTTGATTCTTCCTGCTCCATGCCTGGTTCTTTGTCCCAAATGCTGGCCTTGCTGACCAAAAGTTACCACAGGCCAGGGTTCCCAGATTTAGCAATAAAAATACAGGAATATTCAGCTAAATTTGAATTTCAGATAAGTAGCATTTTTTAAAGCGCAAGTATATTCCATGCAATATTTATTCCATACAAGAGATTATTTGTTGTTTATCTGAAATTCAAATTTAACAGGGCATCCTGTAGTTTCTCTGGACCCTAACACAGGCACACCTCGAGGTGCTTTACTGAGAACTCAGGCAGCAGCGGCAAAGAGCCAACCACCATCACCTCATGGGCTTCTATGGCAGCTGGATGTACCTCGCCTCTGGAAACCTCCCACCTATTCACCATGCTAGGGCTGGTTCACAAGTTTCTTCCAATGTTTTTCAGGACTTTATTTCCCCAGATTCTTCCCATGGTTGTGTAAGGTTGAATTCCTGCAATGCATGCTTTATTCCATAACACTCAGGAGGTTTTACTTCCCTGATTACATGCTAACTAATACTCGATAAGACTTTAAGAGAAAAGTGCTATTATTCCTACTTCACAAGAAAAGAATATGCAGCACAAAGAGGTAAAGCTACGTGCCCAAAGTCGCACAACTGATAAGCAGTGGAACTAGAACTCAAACCCAGGAAGTCTGATGTAATAGCTGAGTTAACTTCCATAGCATATTGCCATAGCAGTTTTTATATGTAGACACAAGTATTATATAACTGTCGTATCAGTATATATAAAGATATAGCTAATGTATATCATATATATCATATAATGCATGCATTTTGTTAGTAGTATATAAGTTTGTATATATAAACTATAGAACTGATTAGATAGATATAAATATATAAATATTTACCCTATATATAAAATTTAGCTCAAGAATTTCATAGAAACTGGTTTTTCAATGTTGTCCCTGGTGGATATCAAAAAATGCCAACTGTGTGCAATTGAAAATTCTCAATTATATACAGTTAGTATTTTGATATCTGCTAGTGACAACAGTTGAAAAACCAGTTTCTATAAAACACTGAAGCCAAACCATCATATAAACAAAAAGATGAGTGGACCTGCTTCTTTGGATAATATTGGTTATTCCACAAAAAAAAAAAAAAAAAAAAAGAGATTGAGCTCATTAACGTTCAAATGAGGATCCATTTGAACAGAGAAGGTTAATGAGTACACAGCGTGGGAGAAGCCCTGAGATAGTTTAAGGCCGTGAAACAAATGCAATGTTTAGAAGAAAATTATAGATAATTCCACTTAATGAGTACACAGCAGACTAATTATTGCAATGAAAAATGTTTAATTAAAAAGAAGTCTGCTTTCTAATGATCGTACTGACTGTAAACCAGTTTAAAAAATCCCAAAGACAGCTAAAGACAATACATATAAAGACTGCAGGGAAAGTTTACACAAAGAAGATAAGTATATTTGTTTATTATTATGGTTTAAAGTTAGCATTCTAGCAATCCTGGCCTCTTTCCTGATCTCTTAAGAAAACACCCAGTTGAACATGGGAGAAGAGATTACTTGGAAACAAAAGAAAGTCATAGCAGAATCATTTTAATTTAATATTAATTCAGAGAAAATACATTTTAACACAAATTTGTTTTAAAAATGTGAAATTATAGCAAATTCCATTCAGGTCATTAGTGCCAGAATCCATTCATGGAATCAAAATACCAACCAAGCCTATACAGCTCCAGTTTGCGGTGGGACTTGAGAAAGACAGATAAAGAATATTTTCACATTCTGCTTCACTTCAACAACCACCAGTGTCTCGATGGTCAGGGCATGCAACTGGAAGAGAGTAGAACTAGGAGTTTCAAGACAGGGCTGTAAAATGTGACTCTTTCTGCCTCTGATTTCTCTGTGAGTATAAGTGTGTGTGTGTGTGGGGGGGGGGGGTGTGTGTGTGAGAGAGAGAGAGAGAGTATGTATAGTGTTATCAGTTATCAATTTCAATCTAGGGGAATCCATAATCATTCATTTTCTGGGCCTTTTCTTCCCTCGACTTGCCCACTTCTCTTCCCCTTCCCAGACAAATGGAGAGATAGAAGCAATGGTGTGCTGGGGTCAGCCTGTACCAACTCACGAGAGCTGTCAAATTTTTAAGTAAACTTGAAAGCTGCCTATCACAAAATTTATAGCCATCATTAAAGTTTAAATTATATACATTTACAAGTAGATAAATTATAAAGTAATAAATATTCAAACTCAACAATTTTGAAGTTTTCCCTGGAGCTTATCTACATCTGTCATTTCTGTAGAGTGTATGTTCTACTGCACACCTCTGTAATTCCACCCTCAGTGACTTCACATTGGTAGCTTGAAATTGGCAATGGCAGAAATATTCACACCACAGAATCAGCAGGTGCTAGAATTTAGAGCTCCCCCCTACCCCCAGTGGTTGTTAAACATTTACCAACACATCACTGGATGGAGGCCATCATGGGGAACTGAGCCATGGTGGGTAGATTCTATGTTTAGAGGGTGGCACTTAAGCTCTGGCTGCTGTTGGAGCAGAGGGAATTGATAAGAGGTGAGTATGCAGAAGAAAACCCAAACAGATGTGAGATCAGTGCACTGGTATTCTGAAGAAGCTAGTGAGAAAGAAGTCAAGACTCTGGCTAGGAACTGTTGAGATGAGAATTTAAAAAACCCAACAAAAGCAGAATTTATAAAAAAGACAGATGGTGAAACCACAGAAAAATTATTCAACTGAGTAGATCAGCATGTTTTATCCTTTGGGCGTCAGACATGGACAACAGAGAAGCATTTTAAAGCAGGTACACTGATTTCCACATTTATCTTGCATCACTTTAAACACTATTCTGTTCTTCTGAAATTACTTCTTTTCTCTCAATTCAAAGCTCTCTAACCCTCAATACCTGATCTGCATTTAAAAAGAAAGAAACTGGATTAAAATAATTTACACTGAGATATAATTAACATTCTTGAATACTAGGATCGATGTTCACACAGAGACAGAGAGAGAGGGAGGATGGGGGTATTGCTAGAATAGCATTCATTGATAAAAACTATTGGAAATAGAATCAGTAGCAGATCGATAGGTTCCTAGTTGTAGCATAACCATGCATAAGAGTCAGGTGACCCTAAACTATGAGCTGTGAAGTTTTAATCACGCTACATGATTAGAGAAGCATTGTTTCTCCTTCCCTTGTGTGATTATCTGCTATGATGTGGCAGACACTTGGCTCCAACTGTATCCTGCTTGTTTATTATTCATGAGTAGTGAGAAACAAGAGTCTCTGTCCTGGGCATTGAGGTCTAAGCTTTGTAGTTTCAGTTATATGATACATCAAACTAGCAGTAGGAATTGCACCATCAGGGTTTATGGTTGGAGACACATCAGTCCTCCCCTGGCATGATCGAGGGTTGGAGCTCAAGCCTTGCATTCAACTAGGATTGATCATCCTGAAAACTGGGACACACCAGCTAGCACAGAGTTTGCACAAAGTCAGCTCCTTTTCTGGGAGGTCAGTCTGCAGGGGATCATTCTTGGACCAGTTTCTCCTTCTTTTTCATTGACACATATACCCCGGATTCTTCAAGAGATTCTTGGAATGTAACTGATGAGTTAATCAACACAGAATAATCTATATTAGATGACAGTTCAAGTAGTTTTCTTTAAAAAAAAAAAAAAAAAGCCATGACAAATAGGTCTTCTGCTGTCTTTTCCTCTGTCTTGTAGAACACCTCATTGCCACCAGAACAGTTCTTCACACTTTAAAAACAGAGATAACAGACTTTTTTCTCTGCTCCAAGGAAAAGTATGCTACAATTGATTACTGATGTCTGTCATGGGTATAGGGATAAAAGGTTGTATGACACATGCTATATGTTGGTATTTTACCTATCTTTTTGGCAAATTATGCTTCCTGCTTCAAAAACCATATTTTTTAGGCATCTATCTCCTTAAAAACCACAAGTTAGACAAGGGAATGTTATTTGATGCTAGAAAGAAATGTGCTAAGTCATGAAAAGACATGAAGGAAACAAATGCATATTACTAAGTGAAAGAAGCTAATGTGAAAAGGCAACGTACTGTATAACTCTATATGATGTTCTAGAAAAGGCAAAACTATGGAGACAATAAAAAATTCAGTAGTTGTCAGGGGGCAAGAGAAAAAAGGTATGAATGAGTGGAGCACAGAGGATTTTTAGGGCAGTGAAACTACTATGTCTGATACTATAACGTTAAATACATATGTCCAAACCAACACAATGTACAAAACCAAGAGTGAACCCTTATGCAAACTACGGACTTTGGGTGATAATGATGTGTGAATATAGGTTCATCATTTGTAACAAATGTAACGACTCTGGTGGGGAATGTTGATAATGGAGTTGGTTATTCATGTGTGGGGGAATGGGGTATATGAGAAATCTCTGTACCTTCCACTCAGTTTTGCTGTAAAACTAAAACTGCTCTTAAAGTCTTTTTTATTTTATTTTATTTTATTTTATTTTATTTTATTTTATTTTTATTTTGAGGTGGTCTGTCACCAGGTTGGCACTGATGGGTCCAATCCACTCTCCCCTCAGTTCAGACTTAAAAAAAGAATAAAAGCTCCAACAAGCTACTGATCTCTGCTATGATGTTTCCAAGAGTTATGTCCTCATGTGTGATATAGTTAAAGGAAAATTAGCTAAATAGGCTGTATCTGTCCTTGGAAAATTTTGTAGTTAGGCCAAATGTGGTTATGTCTAAAGCTTGAAAAACATTGATAGAACAAATTCACTGGGGAAAGATTTATTTCTCTCTTCTGGTGAGACAATGCTAAGTGTGAAATTGGCCATCTGAAATGTGATTTCCTCTGTAAAAGTAACGGCAACACCTGTTCCCTCTTGCCTTTGTAAACACCAATGCATTTCTTTCTTTTATGGATTCCAAAGTCATTTTCTGTTGGATAAATTTAAACAATTACCAAAATGAAGATGCAACATAATGCATATTTCAGGAATATACATTATACAACATAATGTACATATACATATACAACATAATGTACATTTCAGGAATTTTTATGATGTGTGCATTATTAGTAATGATGGTTAGCATTTATTAAATGCTTACTATGAGTTAGGTACTGGGATAAGTCCTCTGTAATCTGCAGAATAGCACTGCCTCTTTACAAAAATGTGATTAAAAATATAAAAACAAGGGACTCATTAGAATACATAGTGTTCTGTAAAATTTGAAACTAGAATATTTCCCCACAAGTTTAATAATTTTTATTATCCTGGTATGGTGGCACACACCTGTAGTCCCAGCTACTTGGGAGGCTGGGGCAGGAGGATCACTTGAGTCCCGGAGTTCAACTCTGCAGTGAGCTATGATAACACTATTGTACTCCAGCCTGGGCAACAGAGGGAGACTCCATCTCTTAAAAATTTTCTTTTAAATAATTTGTTCACCCTCAGCCATGCTTACCAAAATAACTGAGTACTCACTAAATATTTATTATGACATCATATTTGTGAGCATTCTACAATTGAAATCACATCCTCTAATTCATTTTGCCTCACAATAACCTCAAAAGTGGATAAAGACAGGAAAATAACCCCCATTTTATGGATGAGGAATGTGCCTTAGGAAAGTTAAATAATTTGTTCAAGCTACGCAAGTCTTTTCTCCAAAGTTTGTAAATTTACCCCCTCTCCATACTACTTTCCAATTTAGTTGCTGGTTTCAACATTTGTGTACCAATTTATTCTTTATGTAGCACCCTGAGTTACTTCTTTAAAGTGTGGGCTTCATAAGGTCACTCCTCTGATACCACAATGATAAATACATAAGTCTAAACTGATAGAATGTACAACACCAAGAGTGAACCCTTATGTAAATTATTGAGTTTGGATGATGATGTGTGAATATAGGTTCATCATTTGTAACAAATGTACCACTCTGGTGGGGAATGTTGATAATGAAGTTGGCTATTCATGTGTGGGGGAACAGGATATATAAGGAATCACTTGAGTCCTGTTGTAATAAATATTTAATGAGTGCTCAATTATTTTGCTAAGCAGGGTTGAGAGTGAATAAATTATTTTTAAAAACATTTTTTAAGAGATGGGATCTCTCTCTGCTGCCCAGGCTGGAGTACAGTAGTGCTATTAAAACCAGAAAGGTTCCCTTGTCCCCCTCATAGGGCATGCGATGGGGGTGTGGCTCGTTTCTTCAGTGCCCACCTGCTCAAACCTCTAGGGGAGCATACAGACGGGCAGGCTGTGGGGCTCTGACCATGGCATTGTCTAGGGTTGAATGTTTACAGCTCCTGAAACCCCAGTGGGCATGCATTACAGGGTGCTCTTTTAGTTTGCCATGTATAGGTGGCTTGTGTTAACCAGCTCAGTTAGACCCTCTACCGTGTCACAAGGATGGAGGGCTTTCTGTATCCTGGGTTCTTGCGTTGGTATACCAGAAGAATCAGATCACATGTAGGCTTGGAGAATGAATGCAAAGTTTCATTGAGCGGAAGTAGCTCTCCGCCGATGGGGGAGCCAGAAGGGAGATGGTTTTCCCTGGAGTTGGGTAGCTCGGTAGCCAGCTGCCTGGCCAAACTCCGCCTCGTCCCACCAGTCAATGGCCTGCTGGCATGCAGGTGCCTGTCGGTGTGCTCTTCTACCAGTGTTCTCCTCTGGACATCCTCTCCAAAACCAACTGCTTGAACCTTCTTTGGCTGATGTGCTCCTCACGACCTTGTGTCTCTGCTTTGCTAGGGTCTTGGGTTTTTATAGGCCCAGGATTGGGGCGTGGCAAGAAGGCAGAAGTGCCTGTCCTCACCTAGCTCCATGGGGGTGGAGCCCTAGCCAGGGACCGCCCCTCCTCTACCCAGCACTTCTCTTCCCCACTTCCATATCATTTAAGGGACCACACTCTTCCCTTCCCCAGACTCCTGCATCACTGTCATAGCTCACTGCAGCCTTGAACTCCTAGGCTCAAATGATCAAGTTCTTTTAGAGTTCTTAGGATTAAGTTCATAATCTGAAGCATGAACCATAAGGCTCTGGAGGACCAAAGCTTCATTTAACTCCCTGGCTTCATCTCAAAATACATAGATTTCACTCAGTTTTTCACCACCTAGCTCCTTCTTGAATAAGAGCCTTCACATACGCTCTTCTCTTCATTCATAATGCCCCTTCCTCCTCCACTCTTCAGCAGTCTAGTTTTTATTCATCTTCAGGAGCACTTTGAGTCACTCACTCACCAAAGGTTTCCCCAACTTCCCACATTAGGTGAAGATTCTGTCATTCACTCATATGCTCTCCATATAAAGAAAACCTTTGACAAGGTCTTATAGGCTGCCCAGCATAAGGGCCAAGCCATTATTTGGCCAATTTTCCAAAATACATGTTATGGTGAGAAGTAGACCCCAACTCCGGCGATGGAGGTCTAAAAGTAGATTCCCATGTTCCCGTCTTTCTTTTCAGCTAGATTACAAATATATGAGCTGGGTTTACCAAGTCAGATGCACGTGCTTCCAGCTTTGAATGAGACGCTGGCGACCCAATGAAGCATGGACAGAAGAGCATTTATTCTCAGGGAGGTGACAGTGGCTGCACCAACATCCAGTTTTAAGGGATCCACAGAGATAGTAATGGCATTGGTACTAATGGTGGAATCCTTGATCCAGTTCTGGCAGTGTAAGAAGTACAAGGCACGGATTTTGGTGATGGGTGAAGTTGAGTGTAGTGTTCTCACTAGACTGTTTCTGTAACTTAATTTTGGCCGTGAGTTTGCCTGTGTATCTGACCTTATTCCTGTCCACTTTCTGAGCTTGGTTTCTCAACCTTCCTGCCAAGTCCATGAACTAATACTACATGTCTTTAAAATAAATTATTTTTCTGTTTAAATCAGCCAGATTCAGTTTCTATTGCTTGCAACTTAGAACTCTGACTGATAAGAAACATCCTTGCCCTTTATAACATTTACCATAATTTTAAATAAATATTGAGTTCACTGATAACTACGTCTCCCACTGCACTGTAAGCCTGATGAAGATTAGGCCTCTGCCTATTGTATGCACCACTGTATCTCTAGTGCCTGGCACAGACTTGTCACATAATAACCACAAAATAAATTTGCTGAATGAAAAAATAAGTTAATATGTGTAAAACACTGTGCCTAAATGGTGGAGAGAGTAGGGGACAATAGGGCATACAAAGGAAGATCACAAACATAATCCTCCACAGGCCAGACACAGTGGCCCATGCCTGTAATCTCAGCACTTTGGGAGGCCAAGGCAGGAGGATCACTTCACGCCAGAAGTTTGAGACCAGCCTGTGCAACATAGCAAGACCCTGTTTCTACAAAAAATTTAAAAATTAGCCAGGCATGGTGGCACATGCCTATAGTCCCAGCTACTCAGATGGCTAAGGCAGGAGGATAGCTTGGCCACAGGAGTTTGAGACTGCAGTAAACCATGATGATGCTACCACACTCCAGCCTGGATGACAGAGTGAAATCCTGTTTCTAAAAAAACCCCTAAAATTCTCAACAGAAATTTAAAAAAAAATTCTCAATAGAAAAGAGGTTATAATGAATTAAAGTGATTATACACAGACAGACATATACATATGTCTGTCTACATATACACATATATACATGCAAACTCATGTGAGCCGAACTCTTGAGGTCCATTATCAGCACCTATGGCCCATGTGTATATGTGTATATATATGTCTGTATAGTGTTTCCCTAGGCAAAGTTGAGCCCCTGTATATTTATATTTGTCTATATATATGTATGTCTATGTACTATGTATGTCTGTGTATAATCACTTTAATTCATTATACCTACATATATATGTATATATGTGAGTTTGCATGTATATGTGTGTATTGATATTATATATATATATACACACACACGTATGTGTGAGTGTGAGCTAATGAATGATGTAATGAATGAATAATTATGTAAGATAGAATGTGAAAAGTGTTGGAAAGACAGAAAGATCAAAAGGGAAAACAACAGAGGGCCTTTTGAAAGAGGTCCTTTTCAGGCAGGATCTTAAAGCATAGATCAAATTTGGGTATTCAAAAGTTCAAGGAGGGAGTCTGGACAAACGGAGGGATGAACAAAGGCACAGAAATCAGAATGTACAGAGTTATGAGGTGTAACAAGTTGTCCAGTTTCTCATTAGGATGCAATGGGCAGCCATCGAAAGCTATTAGGAAGGAAAATGATGTGTCTAGGCTGTGCTTTGATAAAGTCAATGTCACAGAACTATTTAAAATTTACCAGCAGATAAGAAGACTAGACTCAATGAAATCAGATATTCGAGAAAAAAAAAAAAAGAAGAGATAATAGGGCATTAAGTCGTAGGAATAAATGAATAGGACAGATGTATGAGTTATCAAAGAAGTAAGATTGCAAAGATTTGAACACTGGATATGGAAGTACAATAGAAGAAAGGTAGTTTTGTAAAATGCAATTAAAAACTGAATAACTGGGAATATGGTAATAGCAAGAACAGAAGGAAGAAACAAAAGTAAAAGGTGAAATTTCATAGAGAAAGATAAAATTGCCTATAAGATATATTGTATTAGTCTGTTCTCATGCTGCTAATAAAGTCATACCCGAGACCGGGTAATTTATAAAGGAAAGAGGTTTAATTGACTCACAGTTCCACATGGCTGGGGAGGCCTCACAATCATGGCAGAAGACGAAGGAGGAGCAAAGGGACGTCTTACGTGGCGGCACGGAAGAGAGCTTGTGTAGGGGAACTCCCCTTTATAACACCATCAGATCTCATGAGACTTATTCACTACCACAAGAACAGCATGGGAAAGACCCACCCCTATGATTCAATTACCTCCCACTGGGTCCCTCCCACAACACATGAGAATTATGGGAGCTACAATTGAAGATGAGATTTGGGTAGAAACAGCCAATCTGTATCTGTCGAGCTTAAAGTAGATGTGTATTCCAACAGACAATAGAAGCAGAGGACTGAAGTTTGAGAGAGAAATCAAAGTTAGGCGCGTAGATTAGGGAGAGAAGCAGATAATGTCATTGCTTTCCCAGATTCCTTCAAATCCCTTTACACCATTTCTGTGCACCTGTCTTCCCACTTTGGTGTGGATTCCATTGTCAACACCTAGGGATCATTTTTGGAAGACAACTTTGAGCTCCTGGAGGTGCATTGCCTGCATGTGCAGAAAGCCAGAAGAGTTTGGAGTCTATGCTCCTCCTTCCCTTTCCTCCTTAGCCTTTGACAGTGATAGATAGGTGAAGACATGAAGACATAAGAAAGTCTTGCATCAGATTGTGCAACACTGAGTCGTAACTTACATTCCAGTTTTTCTTCAGGATTAGGCTGACTTTTGCCTGAAATCATACTCTTGCCTGGCTTCCTCTCCCTTGTCCTGCTTTACTTACCATTTTGTTTGTTTGTTTGTTTGTTTGTTTTTTCAGACTCAGCACAAGAGTACTACTTCTTTAATCAATTACTTGCACATTAATCCATATCTCAGGGTCTGCCTCTGGGGAGCCAGGCTGAAGAGAGGGAGTTGTTTGATAGTGTTGATCAAGCCTTCTATAATGTCACTGATATTCTAATTTTTTTATCAATTATTGAAAAAGAACCAATGAGATTTCTAATTGTAATTGTGGATTTCTATACTTTTCCTTGCATCCTATTATTTTGCACCATCTATTGTTAAAATTGTTGTAAGGTTTATTAACATTTGGGAATTTTAAGCCCTCTTGATAGATTGACCCTTTTATCATTATGAAATAACATTCTTTATCTTTGATAACTTTCTGGCATTAAAATCCATTTAGCCTGATATTAATATAGCCCCTCGGCTTTCTTTTGCTTATTTTTTTCATGAGATAACTATTTACCTCCTTTCTCTTTTAATATATTCGTCTTTATATTTAAAGTAAGTTTTTCTGTAGACAGTATATAGTGGTGTCTTGCTTTTTATCAAATCTGATCATCTCTGCCTTTAAATTGAAGATTTGAAGGGAATTTGCATTTAATGTAATTATTGGTTTAATTTTACCATCTTCCTATTTTCTCTTTGTTTCATAGATTCTTTGCTTCCTTTTTCATCTTTGCATGACTTCTTTTGGATTAATTTTATATCTCCCATGATCCTTTACATCTCCTTTGTTGACTTATTAGCTATAACTCTTTCTTTCTTGTTTTGTAATTTATTTAGGGTTTATGGTATGCATCTTTAATTTTCCACAGTCTAACCTCACATACTATTACACACTTCAAATGGAGTATAAACATTTTAGAACACTACATGTGGCATTTCCCTCTCAAGACCTTGGTGGTGTTGTCGTCATATATTCTATTTTTACATATATTATAAATGTTAAACACACTAATAATTTTTGCTTTAATCAATGACAATAATTTAAATTTTTTAAATTTATAAAATGTCTTGTATTTATCCAAATATTCACCCTTTGTGGCGTTCTATTTCTTTGTGTTGATGCAGATTTCCAACTGGCATCAATTTATGTCTGCCTGAAAGACTTTATCATTTCCTGTAGCGCATTATCTGCTGCTATCAAATTTGTTCTGCTTCTCCATATCTGAAAAAGTCTATATTTCATTTTCATTTTAAAGGACATTTTTCCTGTGTATAAAATTAAGGTCACAGTGTTTATTTTCTTTTAGCAGCTTAAAGATGGTCTACTCTCTGCTTGCCTAAATTGTTTCCTATGAGAAGTCTGTTACTATTCTTATCTTCATCCCTGTGAATGTAATGTGTCTTTTTTTGTGGTATACTTAAAGATTTTCTCTTTATTATTTCTTATAGGCAATTTGATTATGATGTGCCTTGGTTTTGATTTCATGTTTTCAATTCTTAAGATTCATTGAGTTAATTCAATCTCTGGGTATAAATTACAACAATTTTGAAATCTCTCAGCCATATTTTTCCCGTGTCTTCCTCTTCTCTGAGACTCTAATTATACAAATATATTAAAACACTTGGCCCTGCACAGTGGCTCATGCCTGTAATCCCAGCACTTTGGGAGGCCGAGGCGGGTGGATCACTTGAGGTCAGGAGTTTCAGATCAACCTGGCCAACGTGGTGAAACCCCATTTGTACTAAAAATACAAAAATTAGCCAGGCCTGGTGTGGTGAGTGCCTGTAATCCCAGCTACCCGGGAGGCTGAGACAGGAGAATTTCTTGAACCTGGGAGGTGGAGGTTGCAGTGAGCTGAGATTGCACCACTGTACTGCAGCCTGGGCAACAGAGTGAGACTCCATCTCAAAAACAAAACAAAAAACAAACAAACAAAAACCACTTAATGTTATACTGCTGGCTAATGCTCTGTTCATTTTTTTTCAGCTATTTTTTCCTCTGTGTGTTTAATTTTAAATAGTTTCTATTTCTATATCTTCAAGGTAACTAATTTTCTTCTGCAGTGTCTAACCTGTTAATCCTCTGCAGGTTATCTTTCATCTCAGACATTGCAGTCTTCATATCTAGAAGTTGTTTGGTTTTTTTTTTAATGTCTTCTGTGTTTCTACATGATGTACTCAATATCTACTCTATTTTTCAACATAAAATACATTCATAACAACTGTCTTAATGTTCCTTTTACTACCACAATCGACTATGTGATTTCTGAGGCTGCTTATATTGAATGATTATATCCTCACTATGTATCATATTTCCTGCTTCTTTGTATGCCTGGCAATTTTTAATTGTTTGTCAGACACTGTGAAACTTATCTTGATTGCTGGACATTTTTGTATTCCTATAATATTCTTGAGCATTGTTCTGTGGTTCATTTGAATTATTTGACCCTTCTGATGCTTTTTATAAAGCTTTGTAAAGCAGAATGAAAGCAGCCTCTTTTTTTTTTTTTTTTTGCCTAAGGTTGACTTTGCCCCAGTACTGAGGCAATACTCTTCTGAATATTCTATCCAGTGCTCCATTAATTAGGAGATTTTCCACTCTGAATGGTGGAAACATGAACTATTCCTGGTCCTGCATGAATCCCTGGGATCATTCCTCTGCTCCTTTGGAATGTTTTTGCTCTGGCCTTGGGTAAGTTAGTCACCTTCATGTGCTAATCAGCACTCAGTTGAAGATTTAATAAAGGGGACCTTTGCTGGCCTCCCAGTGTTTATCTGTATGCAGCTCTTTTCTTCCCAGTACTCTGTGAACTCTAGCTTGGTTGGCCTCCTCAAATTCCCAGCTTCACCACCTCATCTCATGGAGACTGCTAGCTTCCACCAGTGTCTCCCCTCCCTGTGCTCTGAAAACTCTCCCCAAGCTGGGGAAATCGCAGGGCTCACATCATTTTTTCCCATCTCCAATGGATCACTGTTCTGCGTTACCTGAAGTGCAATGTCTGAAACTATTGTTTCATATATTTCCTCTGGGATTTTAGCTGTTTTGTGTAAGGAAGGTTAATCTAGTCCTGGTTATTATATTTTGGACTGGAATTACTTGTTGCTGTTTTTGATGATAAGGGAAACACATATTCAAAGAGAAAGGTTGTGTATAAAGCAAAAATTGAACATTGAGGAGAGAGAAAAGAAAATTAAGAATTAATTTCCTAAGAAAAATACAAAGGGGAAATGATAAAAAGCTGAGATGGGGCTCAACTTTGCCTAGGGAAAGAAACACTTCTTATGAAACATGAAGTAGCACAGGAACAACGACGAAGCATAGAAATTTAGATGCAGCGTTCACTTGGTCAGCTGATTTTACTTGAGTTTCTATTACATAATGTGAATGAAACTCAGCTGTTTCCTCCAGTGAGGAAGAAGGGGATGGAGGAGGGGAAGAGTGAAGTGTTATTCCCAGCACGGTGCCTCCCCACTCCACTGCCAAAAAAGAAATCTTTCCAAATCCTCTAACTCCTGAGCTTTTCATATTCTTGATGGAAGTAAGGGGTTTATAGATTGTCTAAGGAGATCACAGTCGGCCCACTTTAAAACTTCCGGTGGTCTGATTCACAGTTCATGTTGGTATCTGATATCTACCATCTCCTGGTGCCTCCACTGAACTTTTCAATTTAATATCCTGTTACACAACACCAGCAAGGAATAGGAGACAAGTAAAAACACAATTTCAATTCAGTAATATACGTTCTCTATGTGGATTAACCACAGCAGGTTATAGAAACACACTGGGTGACAGGGGGCCCTACATAATCTTGAATGGGCAGAGAAAGGCTGCCAGAAAGATCTGTCCCTGTGATCCAAAATAAACAGAAAATAGGTTTAGGATACGGGAGTGGTAAGAAGAAAGGATGTCCTGCGAAAGAGAGGAGAATGTGTAAAGGTTGGAGGCAGGAGGTATTGAAGATGTAGGTGGATCAACAAGGCTGGTGAGGTGGGAGGGCTCATCAGAAGCCACGTGCCAGAAATACCTTGAATGCACTCCGGGGCACCTGTAATTGATCCTGAGAAAAGTAAGGAATTGGAGGCATTTTAAGTAGAGGGGTGACTAATAAATTTTCTGTTTAGAGATCATTCAGATAGCAGTGCAGAGAATATAAGAGAGGGAAATTCACTGTCAGAAGCATATTCCTTCTGAGAAGAGCATTCACTGTGAGAGGGATAGTGAGTCAGAACAATGGAATGGAAAGTGCATATATTCTAGAAAATAAAATGGTAGAACTGCCAGAACCTGGTGACTGATTAAATATGTGTCATGAGAAGGAGGTACCAAAGGAAACACCCAGGTGTTTGTCTTGGATAACTGGATTGATGGCAGTGTTTTCAATGAAACAAGTATTACTGGCTAGATGTCCTAAAATTTCTTGTAAGCGAAAAGAAACTATGGAAGGGTGGAACAGTCTAGATTTGTTTTCATTCGCCGAACATAAGTCTACGTGTGACAGGCACAAAGATGGGTAAAACAAAAGCTATGGGATAAGAACTGAGAGAAATATTGCTGGGCATGGGGGTGGCAGTGGGGGGGGGCGGGGGGAGGTAAAAGGAAAATGACAACTGGGAATCCCTAAGGCCCAGCCAAGATTAGATCACATGAATTAGTAGTGGAACGAAGAGTCTTCATTATGACCTTCTTTTAGCAACCCTGGGCAGTGTGATGAATGATTCAGAGAGGGCAGATGTAGATTGTGGGTTGAACTCAAGCTGAAGAATAAGGAATGGTGAGAGTGAGTTTAGAGTCAAGTACAAGATGGGAAGCAACGTGGGACCAATACGAGCATCATGAAGATGCCTTCCCATAAGCACAGGCTGGATGGGGAAGCTAGAAAAGCTAGAATGGGGCCAATGAGAGAATACAAAGGATGGTAAGGCTGGAGGCCAAAGAATTGGGGATGAAAGAGAGAAACCAGTAGGAGACAGTCATCAGAATGTCGGTGTCCAAGAGAATGGCAGCAAAAAAATTCCCAACAATAAGGTGAGAATTTATTGATGGTAGCAAGTCGTTTTGAGTCAAGATCATTGAAAATATTATAATACGAATGTTGACATTCCATAAAAATGGAGTTCAAAGGAAGTCTATGAGCAGAGTTAAAGTTATGCTGGAAGTCAGGAACCACCAGAACAGGATGGGAAAAGAGCAGAAAGTTGAAACTCTTAAGAGCTCATGGTTAGTGTCCTGGAGGAAGAGCCAGAGGAGTGGGGTGGAGTGGAGCTAAGTGCATTTTCTTCCTTTGATTTTAGAGGTGTTGCCTTCACTAGAAGGAAACTGGTATTATCAAGAACAAACAGGTGTTGGTAGCGATCATAAGAGAAAAAAGCGTTCTAGAAAAGAGTTCTCTTTCAGCCAGGCGCAGTGGCTCATGCCTGTAATCCCAGCACTTTGGGAGGCTGAGGAGGGCGGATCACCAGGTCAGGAGTTCGAGACCAGCCTGGCCAACATAGTGAAACCCTGTCTCTACTAAAAATACTAAAATTAGCCCGGTGTGGTGGCATGTGCCTGTATTCCCAGCTACTCAGGAGGCTGAGGCGGGAGAATCGCTTGATCCCGGGAGGCAGAGATTGCAGTGAACCAAGACCACACTATTGTACTTCAGCCTAGGAGACAGAGTGAGACTCTGTCTCAAAAAAAAAAAAAAAAAAAGTGTTTTTTTTCAAGCAGATAATATGTTACAATAACAGAGGGCTCACTGACAACCTTTTTCATGCCACTGGTCACTGTGGAAGCAGGAAGGAGAGGCAAAGCAAAGATGGCTGAGGATATGCAGTACAGCAAGGAGGGCGCAGTAAAAGACCCAGTTGAAAGTGTTCTCCTAGGTGGCAATGCTAAAATAAGCTCACTTGAGGCTCTTCTGAATCATTAGCCCTTCTAGAAACTCCAAGGACATATTAAGTTCATTCACTAAAATATTTTGGGCATAGTGTAGTTGCTGATCATCTCCATGATTACTTCTTTGAAGTCTCTGAACATTTTTTAAGTGCTTACTGAGAATTCGTAGGCAGAAAATAAAACAGAAAGATCATCCCCTGCCACTCAGAGTCTGAACACAGAAAGGGCTCATCGATCAAACAAATCAATGCAGAAAACTTAAAATTTCCTGTTAAATAAACACCACACATCAAATACCAGAAAGTGGTGACTAAGAGGTGGACAGAGGAGGGATATACAAAAGGTTTCACCCACACCCTGTTTTGTGGTTTTTACCCGGACGCCACAACCACACCTATGAGTTTCACTTATTAAAATAATAGAGAAGTAGAGTAACTAGAATCTGCTGACCAGAGCATAGTGCTAAATGCAGTTCCTCAGAGACTGAACCTGACAGGCAAGGTCAGGATTCAACTTGGAGAATGTCTGATGAGATTAGCCAATGTTTTTTTCCAGCGTGGTCTACCTGTGTGTGCTGATGCGTGTAGATTTGCTCATCTTTAGTAGACGAGAAAATTAAGCTCATCTCCTCTGTTGAACTTACAACGTGTTGTAAAACCAAGGATAAAATGGAGATAAATGGGGATAAACTAGGGCAGGGAATTCGAACCATACATAGAACCCCCCCCCCCAAAAAATCCCCTTAAGCCCTTAAAAGGCAATAAGCAAGTAGTTTTATACCAGTGAAATCAATAATTAAAAGTTCTACGTAAAAAAATATAACCCATGCAACATCGTGTGTCCACTGAGCAGTGATACGCGCTTGTGTAAGGAAAAGAGCTATCATCTTATCAGCTAGCATTTAAGGAGCTTACTGTGCGCTAAACTCTTTTCATGTTATATGATCTAATGTGAGCATCTATGCCAGTGGATTTTATATCCCCGTTTCGTGAACGAGGACACTTCCGGTGACCTGCAGGGACCCCGCGCCAGCGGCTGCTGCAGCTGACTCATCCGACTCCCACGCGCGACGCTGCCCGAGTGGCGTTTAAAAAATCCCACTCGAGTCCCATTTAAAACATAAGCACCCCACTTTTTAAGTGTGACTGGTGACCTCGATTTTACCTTCTGAGTCACAGCCCCAAGACCTGTGTATCTGTCAAATTGAGCACAGTGGGCGAGGGCGCGCTGTGAGACTTGGGGAGAAGACAGGTGGAGAGCACAGGTGCAAACTAAGGGGAGGGCTAGAAGGTAAAAATAGCGATCAGGGCTATGGGGGTGCGCATGGAGACACCCGCGGAGCGCTGGCGCTGGCCAGCGGAGCAGGAGGTGAGGTGGGCGGAGCTGGGAGGACCGCGCCCGGCGGCTGCAATAGCCGCACCTGTGAACGTGATCCCGAGCGGCTCCGGCGCCAGGGCGGAGCGGCGCTCACCTGGGCCCACGTGACGGGGCGGGGCTCGAGGACCCCCACGGCCACGCCTCCTGCCGCGCGGCGCGTCCGGACCCCGCGGAGCCGAGGGGCGGCGGCGGCGGCGGCTGCAGGAGCCCGGGAGGCGGAGGCGGGAGGCGGCAGGCGGGAGGCGGCAGGCGGCAGGCGGCGGCGCGCGGAGACGCAGCAGCGGCAGCGGCAGCATGTCGGCCGGCGGAGCGTCAGTCCCGCCGCCCCCGAACCCCGCCGTGTCCTTCCCGGCGCCCCGGGTTACCCTGCCCGCCGGCCCCGACATCCTGCGGACCTACTCGGGCGCCTTCGTCTGCCTAGAGATTGTAAGTGGGGCCGCCGGAGCGAGGGTCGTGCGGGGAGCGAGGACAGGCGGCGGCATCCTTGTCCCCCGGGCTGTCTTCCTCTGCGTCCGCTCCGGCCTCCTTCCCTTCGACGTGGCCTTGTCCTGCGCTCCCTCCCGGGGTCCTCTCCGAGCCCCGCGCCGCCGCCCGGGCCCTCCCTCCTAGCACCTGTTACGCGGGCACCTGCTCCCCCTCGGGCGACGGAAATTGCCTGGGGAGGACGAGTAGGCGGCCCGGCAGGGCCGAACATTGGGGACGTGGAGGAAAGAAAGGTGTTGGGGCTCAGAGGCTCCTTTAGAAACCCAGGGCATGGCCAGGGGCCGCGCTTGGCCGGAGCGAGCTCCTGGCTCTCGGCCTCGCCTGTTGCTAACCTGCCATTTTGTTGGGTGGTGCAAAGGTGTAGTCGATGACTGGGTGACCTGGAGGCTGCCACGCTGTGGAAGGTGGGGGCGGGAGGCAACAGGAAGAGGAAGAGGGCTGAGGACTTGAGCATGCTTTTTCCCCACTCACCCTTGCCATCATTAGTGGCCTTTGGATTGGAAACAGGAGCTGGGCAGGAGGCAGGGCAAGGAGAAAGGTGAGTTATGTGCCATGCCCTGGGCAGTTTCTAATCCAGTGGGCGTGAGAATGGTGGGGGAAAGGTGGAAACGTGGCTGCCTTTGCACCTTCTCACTTCCTGGCCTCCTTACGCCAACTCCAAACCTTTTTAGCACTCTTTGTTGGGCCCAAGTAAAGGTGGGGTCACCTGCCTGTCGTGCAACCTTTTTAGGTAGCACTTGAACTTTTTAAATGGAATTTTATGGAGTTGGAAACTTTCGAAGCTCCTTGTGGACAAGTAGAAAATGTGCAAATATAAATTGGGCAACCTGAGGTTGCATCATGCCTGAGAATGGCAAATAAAAAGTGAAATGTTAGCGAGTTAGTGCCTTTCCAGCAGGCTGGTATTGTTTGCTCGGTTTAGGATTTTCATCTGTCCCCTCACCCTTGCGTTTGAGCTTGCATAACCTTTATTTGGGTCGCTTTGGTTTCACTTTTGTGCTTGTGGAGCTGGAACACCTTGTGAGCACTGTTCTATTATGCTAAGGTACCCACACCACCCTAAGTTCAGTTTAGTCCAGATTTGAATCTGAAAGAGGTCGAGACGTGAGTGAGTTGCAGGCTATGACATCAGTAATGGGATTCTGACTGCGAGGCTGGTTTGAGTTTGAGCCTGGTTCAGAAGCATCTGAGTGCTTGGGATGAGGTGCAGGCATCCATGTGGGAAGAGCGGAGAGCGGATGGCATTGGGCTGGCTGCCTTGCTGTGGGAGGGAGATACGTTTAAAACTGGAAGATCTGCAAAGAACGATTTCTTAGGTTCTCGTCTACTTTATTCCGTGTTCTGCAAGCTCCAGTTTTTTGCCTACCTCTTTGAGAAGTTTTTGCCGTATCCACATTCCACCTGTACTAGAATTTACAGACAGTTCATTGAAATACTTTCTAAACTTCAGTACTTTTGCCTCTTCTTAAGCAATAATATACATGAAATTTCAAATTTGATATTCTGGTTATATTTTTCTAATGTTTATTCAATATATGTATGTATGTAAAGATACATGTATGTGTATATGTAAATATATATACATGTGTATATGCAAAGAAGGCTTATCCATATGCCCTCTAATCAAATACCATCTCAAGAACCTGTAGTCATGTCAGACTTTTAGGAAACAAGGCCTAATTCTGAGGGAAAAGAGTAGAAAGTGACTTAGTCAATTTCCCCCTCCCCCTCCCCATTATATCTTTTTTTAATCTAGCCCAGTGGTTAGTTCTCAATTCTTGCTGTACTTAATAACTTGAACAGCTTTTTAAAATACTGTTGCCAGCCCAGACTAATTAAATCAGAGTCTCTGGGGGAGTGCCAGAGTTCACTAGTTATTTTTTAAAGCTTCCCTGGTGATTCTAATATTCAGATTCTGATATACAGGCAGGGATGCACTGCAGAGAAGACAGCTCTGCTCTCACAGATGTGAATTCTCTCAATCTGCTGAAACTACCACCACTCCCCAACCTAGGAGGGATCCCAGACTCACAGAAGTGTCCAATCTAATCCTCTTATCTCGTTTCCTCTGGCTTCTTACATCCTGAAACATGTCTCACACTCTTGGCTAGGTAGAACAGCATCACTTCCAAAAGCTTATTAGTTTGCTTCTCTCTTTTTATGGCCAACTCAGTAAGTTTACATTTTAGGCCCCCTTTATCTCCTTTACTTGAATATCACTCTCCCCCACCCCATTGAAAAATGACCAAAATGTTCCAATGAAATTGGTGACCTTAGAGAAACAAAACAAGAGACCACACTAGAGTCAAACTATAGCTTCTCGGCTCTCATCCTTTAGGACTGTTTAGAGATATTGGTTTACATGATTTAAGAGAGCAGAGATCAAAGCTGCCTTGTTACCCCTACATTTAGAATACTCATCTTAAATGGATGTACAGATAGAAGGTAAGTGAACACTTTTGAAGCAACTTAGCTCCTAGATGTCTCAATTTCCATCTAATTTTCTGATTCTTTTAAAATTGGCCATCTCCCATGGCTCCTCCTCAGAAATTCCTCAACCTGTAAAGTAAATGTGAGAATTTCCCAGGCACTGTCCTAAATGCTAAGTGATCTCCATTCTGGGGACCCATTATTTTAACCTCTGCCAGTGTTTCTGAATATCCTCAAACTCCATTTTAATTTTGACGTTCTGTTCAGATTCGTTTGTCTTTAAGAGTTCTTCATTGCTATCCCATTGCCTTCTGAAACTTAACATGTGAAAATTGTACCTGACAAAGGAGGACTGGGCTGTCAACAGTTGACTACGCTATTGACACCATGCTCTTGGAGTTCGGTTCTCACACTAACCATTTAACTTGGCTCAAAGTATTCATTCCCAATTCCCCTTAAGGTATTCTATTCACAGCCTGTCAGATATAAGCCATTTGTTGGGGAGATATTACAAAATATATAAATAGTGCCAGCCTATGAGCACCAGGAAAAGCATTATAGCACTGGCTTCTTAAGTGGAGAATATTACAAGCTCACAAGCATAGTGATTTTTTTTTTTTTTTTTTGAGATAGGGAGATAGGTGTGTTCCACACCTGGATACCTAATTGTCAGCTCTTTGATTTTGGCCTTAGCAATACTTACCAATGTATGCTTGCCACAGAGTTTAATACTAAGTTAATATTGCAAAGCTAAGCCTTTTAGCTTAGAATGGAAGACATCACCTTCAAAATTCTCATTTTCAAAATCTTACAGTTTTTTGAGTGAATATTTTATAAAAGTCACTCATCGGGTATTTACTGAATACCTACTATGTGCAAGGCACTCCTCTGGGAACAAAGATGTTTAAACCCTTCCTCACCAGAAAGACCTACAACCTAGTTGAGAGTATATTCACAAAAGTAACTACCATTCAGGGAAGAAAGAATTAAGTGTGAGAAGTGAACTGCAGCTAAAACATTTTCCAGGCGGGTCTATCTACTTTAAAAAATAACATTGGATCATCTGCACTATTGGGCTGAACAAGATATTTAGGGTCCCTGCTCTCAATGAGCTTATCTTGTAAAATGCGCAAGAAAAATTGAATTTTTAATAGTGTTAATCACAAAAAAGAATACAGATAATCATTTAATTCATTGTGTTTTATTTTGCAGTTTTAGTGTTTAAGAAACTAGTTACATTCCCCAAGTTATTCATTCACATTTATCTTTGTGGGAGATACTCTAGGATTCTTACTCACATGCTTCTAACTGCAGTGTTTTGGGTGCCATAGTAATTTTCGTTTACTCAGCTTATAATTAAGAACATAGGATGCATCAAGCCTTCTTTTATGTCCTGAAAATAGAGTAACTAACATAGCTCCTGCCCTTAAAAGAAATTACTGTTTGGTGGAATATAAAGTCAAGAAAGAATTACTGTGCTGTGTATGAAGTGCTAATATAGGTTTATAAAAAGTATTGTGGAAAAGCAGGATAGAGTACATCTGACTTCTGGAGAGGCCAGAACAGGCAGCTTTAATGAGGTGGGGACATTTGAGGTTAGCCTTCAATAATGAGCCATGGTTCATTAGAAAATGGGAAAGAGAATTCCAGGTAGAAACAAGGACATGTACAAACACAGAGACAAGAAAGACAATGGCAAGAATGTTCTGTCAGTTGTGAGATTTTGGTGAGCAGTGGCAGAAGAAGGAAAAACAGCAGGTAGGACTCAGGTTCTGGTTTGCTGAGAAATGCTAGGCCAAGGCATTGGATTTATTGTCCGATGGAAAGCTGTGAAGGACAGATAAACTTGATCCAGCTTGTGTCTTAGAAACCTTTGAGTGATGAAGTTTTGTTGTAAAACAGAGAGACTGAAGGCAGGAAGAGCAGTTAGGGGGCTTATTGCAATAGTTTAGATAAGGGATGAAAAGAACCTGAAATAGAACCAATGAAAGAAGGATGGAGAAGAAGAGAGAGAGGTTTGAGGTTTGGGAAGTCAACTAAGTATGTAAAGTTTGACTTGCCCCAAAATGATACCTAGACTAAACTTCAAGATGTAACTCAGAGGAATTATGCCAGAAAAACAAATGTTAATGAAAGGATGATTGTGAGGGAGGGGCTTTAGGGGAGACAGGTTCAGTCATGCAGATAAATCTATGAAAGGGACTTCAGGTTATTTTCAACTGAAAGCTTTGTCTTTGGACTAGGAACATTTATATGTTCTGATGTATAGAGTTTATTGCCTGGAAAATAAATTTTGACTGTGAAGGGACATTGTTTATTTGCAGTGTGCAAGAGGGAGCTGTCCATGGACATAGTTGTCTCCTAAATGGGTTTTAAAACTGTATTTTTTTTCCTTTGCCTCTGGATTAAAAATCTTCATCCACATTAAAATAACCTTTAGGCCGGGCGCGGTGGCTCATGCCTGTAATCCCAGCACTTTGGGAGGCCGAAGCAGGTGGATCACCTGAGGTCAGGAGTTGGAGACCAGCCTGACCAACATGATGAAACCCCCATCTCTACTAAAAATACAAAATTAGCCGGATGTGGTGGCACATGACTGTAATCCCAGCTACTTGGGAGGCCATGGCAGGAGAACTGCTTGAACCTGGGAGGCAGAGGTTGCAGTGAGCCAAGATTGCACCATCGCCCTCCAGCCTGGGAAATAAGAGCGAAACTACATCCCAAAAATAATAAATGAATAAATAAATAACCTTTAAAGTTTCATAAGGGAAAATAAACCAATGCCCCTGCCAGAGATTATTATCAACAATTATTTGCTCCAACTGGCAGTCCTTTTAAAAAAAATACAAAGAACTGAAATATGGAAAACTTTAAACCAAGTAGCTGAAAAGATTCACCTTGAGCTCCAAAGGAAAAAGTCATGGAGAAGAGATTTGTTTCATAGAGCCTGATAGAAATGTTGTACGTAGTGGTAGGAGCTGTGGACATGGTGTATTTGCAATGATATGGCGGAATAGAAATGACCCTGTAATGACAAAGGACAGGAACCAGGTTGGCATACCCAGTATCATGCACATGCAGTACTTAACAAATGCTACATGTTTGCTGTATAGTACAAACTGAGCAGTATGTGAAAATAGTCTGGAGACATTGGCTGGAGTGGAGAAGTGCAGCTTGGGAGTAGATGCCCTCTTAAATTTTGCCCAACATGTAAACTGCCATAATTCTTCTCCAGGCCTCTGCACTTTGACTTGAATTTCCTAAGCGTTCTATTTTATATGAGAAGACCACGTCCTTTTATAGACAACATGTATGACAATCTCAACTTTTTTATAATAGCTATGAGAAGGAGGAAGGTAAAAAGAAAGTAAAGAGGCAGTGATTTATATGGGTCTGGCCAATATCAGGGCATTGGCACACAGGAACAATTTTAACCTAAAAGTGATAACTAGTTACCTGCAAACATGAAAAGATAATTTTCAAAATCAAGAGGAATTATTATAAAGAGGAATAAAAAGAACCAGAACATATTTCTCCTCTGTAATATGAGCTATCCATTTTAGGGTCAGTGTCGGCTATTTAAGCAGCTGAATTGGAGTTTTAGGTCACATGGGGAGGAAGAAAGTATAACTCTCTATAGCACTCTCAGACGTATTTTTAAAGCCTTCAAATGTAAAGTTAAAAAGTAGAACTTCTTTTGCAATGAGTATTAACGTATTTTGGTCATAAACCTCTTATGTGTTTGTCATTTCTCATTACATCCCAGAATTTGTTCTGTTTTCCTAATTAAATAAATAAACACCTTGCTGCCTTGCATCTCTAATGCAGGCCTATGCCAGGGCCAGTCCAGAAGCAGTTTGGACGGAAGTCAGCATGGTTAGAGGACAGATGGGGACTGATGAGGGGAGCAGGAGGCACTGGGAGAAGGCACAAGATTTACCCTGGTCAAAAGTTCCAGTGGCAGTTACAATAGAAATAGGTCATGTGGGCAAATTTGGGGCCGAAAAAAGATTTAAAATTGGGTGTCATGAATTCAACTGGCAAGAGGTACAAAGTTTCCCATAACTTTCCATATCAGCCTCCTGAGATCTGGTACTAGGTGGCGGGTGTCACCAATAATAACCTGAGAATTGTGAAGTACATATTCTCGCTTCACTCATTTTCATGCCTATTTTTGGACATCCACCATGAACCAGGGAGTGAGCTGGGATCCAGACAGGAGTGTGTTCCTAGCATCCCAAGCTGCACTCCTAGAGCATTCTCTTCTGGAACCATTCATTACACACGCTGGTTGGTTTCTGTTCATTTCAAGGCGGGTGGGTTGAGGACCTTCTGTAGAAAGCACCATCCTGGGTAATGAGCATACAGAGATGTTGAAGGCAGTGTCACCAACTCTGACGTCACAGTCTAGTGGGTGAAATGGGCATGTGGATCCATGATTTTGATCCAGTTGTAATTGCTCTGGAGAATACACGCGTCGGTAACCGTGGAAGCACTGAGGGATGGCACCTGGCCAGGGAAGTCTTTCTGGAAAACATGGTAGCTGAAGTTTAGTTATCCAGCAGAATTTTTACTGGCAGCATGCTGGGCAGAAACATGGTCAAGTGTGATCATTTCTGTATGCTCAGGGGATGAGGGGTAGAGGCTGGAGTGCAAAGAGAGAGGGTGGTAGGAAAAGAAGCATTACAGGGAAGATGATGAGCTTGGGGAGGGGGGCAGCAGTATGCCTCATAGTGGTACCAGTGATCTACAGTCGCATTGTGAATGAATCCACACTTGTGTGGGCTGCTTTGTAAATACATCTACCAGTTATTATATTGTATCTGTTGGCTGAAGTATGTTTCTAGTTTAAAGAAATCTTTCAAAATGTGAATTGTATGTAAAATGTAGCTAATTGTAGATAATCTTTTTTTCTAGCTGATAAATTTCTGAACATACTGAACACTTCTATAACCATGATGTTTCCTGTGCAGCACCCCATAAGTAAACATCCATTGAAATGGAAGGGGTTACAAGTAGATAAAGTGTTCTGAACTTCTGGGTGGCGGGGCCACATGCCCCTTTGTGATTCTGATGAAAGGTGTCAACTGTGTCCTCAGAAAAATGCATATGTCCTTGTCCACCCAATTTTATATGATTTTAGGAAATCATATGGAATATGGGTAGAAACCCTGCTTTAGAATAAACACTAAACCATGAGAGGGGCAGAATAGCAGAATGTTAAAAATCATAAGTTCCGGAAGCCAATTGCCAAGTTCAAATTTCAGGTCCAACACTTATTAACTATATAACTAGGGACAAGTTATTAATGGATTTGTACCTCAATTAACTTATCGATAAAGTAGGAATAATAATATTGTCTTTCAAGGTTTGTGAGGATTAAATTGGCACTAATAAAACCCTCATAACAGTGCTTATAACATAAGAGCTCAGTAAATGTTAAGTAATATTT
Source organism: Hylobates moloch (assembly GCF_009828535.3). Lineage (NCBI taxonomy): Eukaryota > Metazoa > Chordata > Mammalia > Primates > Hylobatidae > Hylobates > Hylobates moloch. The sequence continues at coordinate 99,466,179 of NW_026652284.1, forward strand.
CTGCTATCACCATTAGCTTCAACCTCTTACTCTAACTCTACAAGCCAGACTGGAAGACAAATATTTTTTTGCTTTTCCTCTATGTTCGCTGGGTGTTCATTCTCACTGCAGTAGAATAATGAAATATCCAGTATAGAGATAATAGAATTAGAAGGAGGGAGCTTAATACAGAAAGTTCTAAATAATGTTTTCCCTTATGGGTAGTTTAGCCAGTCTTTATCCTTTCAAATTCACTTACCTTTTCCTATTCTCATTCCAAAGATTAATTGAAAATAGGTCACAGTAGAAATTAGCCTGTTTACTTTGTGGGTGTACTAAGATGGAGGTGTCAAATTGGTTTGAAAAAATTTTTAGCTGTCAGAGGGTATGTTTAAAAGCAGGTAATTAGGAAATAAGTGACATTTGAAAAGAAAAAGGGCATTTGCAAAAGGAATCCTTTGGGAACATAAGACTGTCCAAATAGGGGATGAGTTAAGAAGTCTGTAATTCATGCACCCAGAATTGCAAGAGTTGCTACTTGCTCAAGACCATGTTTTCCCGTGGGACTATGTATTTTTCCCATTCCACAGTTTCTAGTGAAAACATGTTTTAACATCAAACCCTGAGGGTTCAGTTTAGTGTGATTTGCGGATAAATACTTCTGTGGTTTTCTTATGGGAGGGATTCAGCCAAGTCATACCTTTCTGGTCTGCAGAGAACAAGCAAACAACAAATGTATGTTAAACCAGAAAGAGGATCAGTTGTTTTAGGAATGTGTAGCCATTTAATAACTGCAACTCAGAATATATTTGAGTACTTGTGGTATGCACCCAGTACACCTAAAGTGGGGTTAAGAAGATAAAAGGTAACTGAGTTGCCGGGAAAGTCTGATACCTACTCCTAGGAGGTTTTTACCTTTGTATTGCCTGGAAGCAAAGGTTGTCTTTTTGTTAGAGCTTGAGGTTTGAAGTCATAAGCACTGACTTAGTTTCCTAAAGACATTTCAAATTGAGGTGCATTGGGCTATTTTATACATAATTATTGGATTTTTTTAGAACACTAGAAAGCAGTGGAAGGCAGTGGTAGAGAAGGGGTCAGAATGTGGATTCAGATCCAAGATGATGAGAACAACATGGGTGAAACATATAATAGTTCCGAATACCTTTCTTCACAGTGTGTACTCTGCAGTTGCTATGGTATTTATCATCTGTTCTCTGTCAGATTTAACCATTTTTGTGTTCTGCTTTCTACTTCTAAAAATATGGCCACCTCCAGAGTCATCTCTACTAAACAGGAATGCTGATAATTACACCGTTTTGCAAACACTAAGTTCACTAATGCCCGGAATTAGATGAAATGAATATACTGAGCATTGGTCATCTCAATTTTTTAAGTTCAGTTTTTTAAGTTGGAGCCAAGTTGGGAAGCTCAAGAAGAAAAGTAGCTTTCGTCAAAAGGAAATCACAAAGTAAGGAATAATAACTGTGTCAAGGCCAGAGTGATCCATACACCAGTATGACAGTCTCAAAATGAGGATGGTGGCCCTCCAAAGTGGGCTCAATTATGTTCTCTGGCCCATCCTCTCTCTTCCAAAGCAAGCCTAGATTTCACAGAATCTCAGCTCTAGGGATGTATCACATGTATTTACATGAGTGGGGGCGGGGGTGGGGGTGGGCATTCATACACTCCTTCCCTCTCTCCTTTCCATGCAGCACATACCCCACAAGTGAGGAGGTGAATCTGACTCCTGTTCATACAGCGTTTAGTTTCCCTTCTAAGCCTTTGAGGTGTTTGAAGGGCTGTAATTTTGAGTACGATAAGAACGGTTAATCTATACTGTTTTTACAGTATAGCCTCTGCTGTCAAAGCCTTGGTCTGTCTTGAAAGCTTACTCTGAAGCCTGCCTCCCCTGCCTACCTTTCCAGATTCTTCCCATTATATTTCTTCTCTTTTCTCCCAGCCTCTCAGAACACACTGTGTTGAGCTCTTTTTATAGCACCCACCACAATCTGCTCCTGAATCAGTTTAATGGTGTCTATTTCTTCCTTATTTCAAGCTCCTGGAGACGGAACCTTGCCTTTTTTGTTTTTTCTTGAGTGTTCTTCTATAGTACCTAGCAGTAGGTTCAGGGCTGGCCTGTTTGAGGTCCAGTCTGGGTTTAGTAAATGCTGTGTTTAATTCCAAAGGATCATATAGCCTCCTCTTTAGAGGTGTGAATGTATCATAATCCCTAACTCATATTATTATGTTTGTCTATTTGGCTCTGCCTGTCCCTAACAAACAGTGGCCAAATGCTTTTTATTATCCTTTATATTTGCACATAGGTTCTCAGGAAATAACTCAGAAGAGATACTTAATAATAATGTATATTTCTTTTTTTTTTTCTTTTTTTGAGACGGAGTCTCGCTCTGTCGCCCAGGCTGGAGTGCAGTGGCGCAATCTCGGCTCACTGCAAGCTCTGCCTCCCAGGTTCACGCCATTCTCCTGCCTCAGCCTTTCCGAGTAGCTGGGACTACAGGCGCCTGCCACCACGCCCGGCTAATTTTTTTGTATTTTTTAGTAGAGACAGGGTTTCACCGTGGTCTCGATCTCCTTACCTCGTGATCCGCCCGCCTTGGCCTCCCAAGTGCTGGGATTACAAGCGTGAGCCACTGCGCCCGGCTTAATAATGTATATTTCTTAAACTGTATTTAAAGTTATGTAGGTTATTCTTCGTGGGAGAGTAAGAAAAGACTACCAGAAAGAAGAAAGTAGAAAAAAAGGAAAGATTGATCCACTGAAGACATTCTTATCACCTTCAGATATTTATTTAATAGTATGTAAAGGTAAATAATATTTTATTAGGAACAAGTTTTTTATAGGCACTGATAAGGTGGTAGTTAAATGTTTAAGATGCATTGATATTCATTAGATTTATTTCATAACACTTTGGATCAATTGTTAATTTTTGATTTGACATTAGGACTTGGGGTATACACCACAACTATACATTTTTTTAGACTGCTGATTTGATTATCATTGATCAAGTGATCATTTATGCTTTCAAAAATGTTTCTTCAAAGTAGTAACAAATTATATCATCGGGCCTTTTCTTGAAGCTTGAATTAAAACTTGTGTTTTTAACTTCCAGTGACTTGTGGAGTAATTTGGATATCTAGATACTTAAATGCAATGTACAGATGAGTATTGATTTTTAATATTTGGAGCTCAAACTGTTCTCATATGAGCACTAGCTTGTTTACTAAGCAAATAATTGAGAGTGTCCTCTGTCACTCTCCCTGTGTGTGTGTGTGTGTGTGTGTGTGTGAGAGAGAGAGAGAGATTGATTCTCACTTGCTTTGAGGTGTCTTCAGGGCAGGTGTGTAGCCTAAGGTTTTGTGCTGCCAAATCTAGCATAGTACCTGACTGATGGTTAGGAAAGGATTACTGTGTAGATTAATAAATGGCTTGGGATGCAGAGACATTTAAAGCAGTATGCTGCCAAGAAGGCCTGGTAGTGCAGATGGAGAGCCAAAGGGATTTAATTACAGTGTATCTCACTGATGTAACAAAGCCCAGTAGGGAGGTTGCCCAGAGGAGGGAGGCATAACTGAGCAGGGGTGGATCTCAGTAAAAATGTTGTAAATGATGTGCTCAAGATTAGATATGAGTGGGAGAATCTCAAGTACACATAGGGAGGGAATGACATTCACGGCATGCAAGTAACAGGCCACTCTGATGTGAAAGATCTTTGTCTTGGAACTGTGGATTTTTTTTCTCCCCCTAATACAAAATGTGAGGGGCGTAGTGGCAAGAGACAAGGATGAAAAAGACATGTCAGACCACAAGTGGCTTGGAATGCCATGCAAAGAATGCATGGTGGTATGGAGGAGACCAATGGTGATAGATGCATTAAACTTATTATCTTCACACCATTTCTCCTGTGGTGTTCTCTCAAGCCTAGTGGCCCGTGCCAGAAATTTGGGTATTTTCCTTATCTGTCCTTTTTCTGTTGTGTCCCACATTTGATCAGTTACCACCTATTATCATGTCTACTTCTAAATTTCACTCTAATCCATTCCTTTCTCTCTGTCCTCAATGTTCTAATTCTTACACTCTGTTGGTGTAACAGTCTCCTGTGTTACCCAATGTTTGTGAAATCTCTGTGTTGATAGAGCTGAGAAACAGAGATGTGCTCCCCCACCATCCACCCTTTCCTCCCCAGTCCATTCTCACTTTCTAGCCAGAGAGAAATTTCTAAAGGCAAATCTTGACCATGCTAGTTTCTGCTCAAGATGATCTTGGCTTTGTCATCACCCTTAGGTGAAGTTCAGTTCCTCAGCCCGAGCTTTAGCACCTCCTCGCTCAGTCTCCAGTGCACTTCTCTCCATTCCCCACCAGCACATGCCCCTCCTGTCTTGCTGAGCTTTGTTCTTCACCTGTGCGGGGCTCCTCTCAGCTCCCACCCTGGAACCCCCCTTTCCTTCCTCTGCTTTACCCCATAGCCCTGTGCTTTGGGATTGTTGCTTCAAGTATTTTCAAATCTGGATTTATAGCCCTTGCTGTGTAGACCTGCAGTGCCCAGTATTTGCCCAATTGTGACATTTATGAAGCAGCTTTTTAATTGCTTGCTTGTCTGTTTCCTCTAATAGACTGTGAGTTCTGTGGTGACAGAAACCAAGTGTAACCTGTTTACCATTTGATTCCCAGCACCTGGCATAATGCCTGAGCTGTAGTAGATATTTATTGATACTTAGATCCACAGATATGTGAAGTACTTATTCCTATGTCGAACACATAGTAGATACTCAATAAATGATGGTAGTTTTTATTGTTTACCACCATATACAACAGCTGCAACTATTATTCTAGCCATTTTTACTAACTGTGTAAGAAGCAATGAGATCAAAAGCTGGTTTATAGTGATGTGAAGAGCAACTTCAAGGAGAGGAAGTGGAGACCAAGCAAAGATGAATTTGTTAAAATGGTTGACTGAAAAAATACCTTCATTGAAAAGGTGGTAGTCAGAGAATCAGTAAGTCAAAGGAAGGTATTTGTCAATGATGAGGGAATACCGGGCATGTACATGGGTTGAAGAAGAGAGTCCAGCCTGAAGATACAGGTGTGGAGTTGGATCAGTTCTCCAAGCAGGAGGATTGGTCTTGCACCTGAGGAAAGAAGGCATCTTACATAATAAGGGGAAAATCGAAGGGGTGGGGTTGCTGGAATATGTGCAGGGGTCTGGGAGGAAAATGAAGGCAACGCTGAGGGTAATACAAGCATGTTTAATTCTGTTGTATGAAAGGTATCTTTTAAGCAAACCAATTACCCTCTTTTTCTCTTTCAGCTGTTCGGGGGTCTTGTCTGGATTTTGGTTGCCTCCTCCAATGTTCCTCTACCTCTACTACAAGGATGGGTCATGTTTGTGTCCGTGACGGCATTTTTCTTTTCGCTCCTCTTTCTGGGCATGTTCCTCTCTGGCATGGTGACTCAAATTGATGCTAACTGGAACTTCCTGGTAAGGACTTTTTATTTTAAGTCTGTTGCGGGAAGATGGGAGAAACCTGTATCCTATTCTGTTCTGAAATGCCAGAGTCCCAGTTCTGCCTGTTGCCTCTAATGGGAGAGAAGCGATCCAACCACAGAGACTGCTGTGGTGCTGTGGTGTTGTGTGGCTGCCTTGATGGACAACAGGGCCCCAGTTTGTGAAATCTCTGTGTTGATAGAGCTGAGAAATAATTCTGCTACTCCTACAACTTAGATGACTCTTACTCAAAAACTGTTTCATTTCATACGGCAAATGAATTGCATTACAATTATCAAACAATTGAACAAATGCCTTTGGGAACTAAAGATTGTCACATCTTGAAATTTTCCATTAATTTCTGCCTCAGATATTTAAATATGTATTTTTTTTTAGAAAACAAATACTTAGAAAAGGGCATGTTTCATATTGATAATAAATGTCTGTCCCAAATTAAAAATTGGTGGGTTTTTTAAAATGAATTTGTGGCCGGGCATGGTAGCTCATGCCTGTAATCCCAGCACTTTGGGAGGCCGAGGCAGGTGAATCATGAGGTCAGGAGTTCGAGACCAGCCTGGCCAACATGGTGACACCCCCGACTCTACTAAAAATATAAAAATTACCCTGGGCATGGTGGGGTGTGCCTGTAGTCCCAGCTGGTTGGGAGGCAGAGGCAGAAGAATTGCTTGAACCCGGGAGGCAGAGGTTGCAGTGAGCCTAGATTGTGCCACTGTACTCCAGCCTGGGTGACAGAGCAAGACTCCCATCTCAAAAAAAAAAAAAAAATTGTGACCAAGTACAGTGGCTGATGCCCAGAGTCCCAGGACTTTGGGAAGCTGAGGCAGGAGGATCACTTGAGACCAGGAGCTCAAGGCCAGCCTGGGAAACGTGGTGTAACCCTGTCTCTACAAAAACTACAAAAAATAGCTGGACATGGTATTGCACTCCTGTAGTCCCAGCTACTCAGGAAGTTGAGGCAGGAGGATCACTTGAGCCCAGGAGATCGAGGCTGCAGTGAGCCATGATCACACCACTGCACTCCAGCCAAGGAGACAGAGCAAGACCTTGTCTCTCAAAAAAAAAAAAAAAAAAAAATTGCAATCAACACAATTTTTAAAATTATGACACCATTAAATTAGATCAACTTTTTGTTTAGTATATAGAGCTTGTCTTTCATGCTTGCAGCCATTTATTCTCTAAGACTGTTTTAGAATGACTCAGTGGATCTCAGTGCTTCAGGGAAGTTCAGGAAGAACCCCCATTAGGTTATGATCACACTTTGGTGTTTAGAAGCTTACATCAGACCTTCAGTCAGGCTTTATATATATTCCTTTCAAGTATAACATATTATTCCACAGCTTTAGTGCAGATGTTAAATATCTGTTCTTGTTTTATTTATAGGGCATAAGAGGAACTGTAATCCTAAATGTTATTAGTGGTGAAGTGTAGGGAATGTGGCTGGCCTTTAAGCCAGCCCTGGGGCAAATGGCATAGCTTAGTATAAAGCTAAGAAGGAAGTGGAGTACCATGGTTACAGTCCTGCATGGCCTTTGAGCATAGATCTGGTTTGCTTAGTAGCTGTGTAGCTTTGGGCACAATTGTTAACCTCTCTCAATTTTAATTTCTTCCTCTGTAAAATGGTAATAATATATGTGGTATTGAGTACAGTCATTCATGTCCTTATTAATTTGTTTTCCCAAGTTTGCATTTCCCACCCATTTGTAGCATTATATCTGATGTTCAGAAAATTAAATGTCAAGCGTTTCTGTTGTTTTAATTGTGCTACTCTATGAAAGTGACAGCTGAAATTGGAAATCTTTGTTTCACAGGTCAGCTGCAGAGGTTACCTGTGGTCTTTTAGCTGGAGTAGTCCACTGTTACTGAGGCAAAATGGTAATAGCAGTGCACAGGGTTGATTGTATGGTAGGCGTGCTTTCTAATATCTAACTCTTGTCTTCAAGGAATTTATTAAATGTTTTCCCTATTTTGAAAGGGTTTCTTTTTTTCTTCTTTTGTGTGTGTATCTTTTATCATTCAGTCATTTTTTATTGCATGGCTTGCTTTTGATAGGTTTGGTAACATACTTTGTACCCTCTCCCAGGAAAACTTTTTAGCCATGTATATAAGGGAATTGTCACAAGTTGGTAACAATTTTTAATTGTCGCATTCTGGAACTGTTAGACGTTAATGGCTCAAAAATAGTTGTTTTCTCTTGTGATGATAGTTTATTACCATTTTATACCATGCTTGAAGGAAGCAAGAATGCATTTTGATAAAGAACTTATTTACTAGATGTATTTATTGTAGGATATTGAGTTTACTATTTCTTCTGGGTTTTATTGACTAAGAAATTAAATTTACATTCATGATAGATAGCTTCAGCAGTTTTTCCTGAGCTTTCTAGCTGTGAAATAAAAATGTAATATCTAATAAGAGATATAAAGTACTAAATACTTGCCTCATTCTATTCCAGGAAAATAAGGAGACTTTGGTTTTGAAATAGCTTTTCTGTATTTTTTTTCTGGAGAGGAAAAAATACCATTTTTGTGGAACTTTAAACAGAAGATTCTAAATTTATAGTCCCCTTTGTAGGGGAAGGGTACTAAGGAAAGATAACATTTTAGAAAAATAGAGCTATTTAAAAATCCTATGCAATTAAACATGTTTCCCTTTATTCCCCCAAAGCATAACTGGCACACATTTGATCATTTGCCTGTTATGGACATCACTTAAAAAAAACTCTTAAAAAAATATATTATTTTAATAGCTTGTAGGGTACATGTGGTTTTTTATTACATGAATGAATTGCATAGTGGTGAAATCTGAGATGTTAGTGTAACAGCCCCCTGAGTAGTATACGTTGTACCCAATATGTAGTTTGTTATCCCTCCTTCCCCTCTTCTCACCCACTCCTGAGTCTCCAATGTCCATTATACCACTCTGTATGCCTTTGCATGCCCATGGCTTGGTTCCCACTTACAACTGAGAACATACAATATTTGGTTTTCAAATAAGTGAGTTACTTCACTTAGAATAACGGCCTTCAGCTCCATCCACTGCTTAATATCTTACATGTCCTCAGCTATATTTTCTGGCCCCATATTCATTTGCTTATTTGACCTTAATGACAATTCTTTATGGGTGATAAGTATTCTTGTTCTCATTTTTACAAATGAGAAAACAGGTTCAAAGTGGTTGTCATCCATTTTTCTTGCTGCTGCTAATGTAAACGAGGATCCCCCTATACACAATGCAGCTTTTTTCTAACTAGTAGATGGAAGTTTGACCCTGAACCAAAGAGCAAAGCATGGGCTTAAGACAAGAATGTGAGATATAGTCACTTGCGGGGGCGTGGGGTGGAAGCTATGCTTGAGGCTGAGGAAAGGCAAACACAGAGTGGGCAGTGCTCTGGGGTATGTGAGCATTGATAAGATTGGTGAAACAGCAAGAGCACATGAAGGCAATTAAGAAAGAGGCTGGGCTCATCTGCTAATAGTGGAGGCCAGGGGCCTAGGGCAGAGATTCACAAATGGTGGTCCTGGCCAGAAGAGCAGCAGCATCTGGAAATGTGTCAGAAATGGACATTCTCAGGTTCCACCCTGACCTGCTAAGTCAGAAACTCTGGGAGTAGGACTCAGTTGTTTCTGTTTAAACAAGCTCTTCAGGTGGTTCTGATGCAGGCTAACATTTGAGAACCACTGGCTTAGCAGAAATGATCTGGGCTGTCAAATGCAATGAGTGAGCCTTGTGGAAGACCTTCTTAACACACATCCAACGCACATCCCACACCTGGCACAAATTGGAATAGTACACTCAGGATGGCCAAATACAAACACAGGTACAGTCCACCAGGGGTTGGGAATATTTACTGAGTAGTTGGCCCTATACTAGGCCCTGGGAATACAATTGTGAAAAAAGACAGATCTATTGCTCTCAAAGATTTTGTTGTAGTAGACAATGTAAGTAAAGAAATTGTTACAAAATTAATGCATTGTTATGTTAATAGCCAAAAAGGAAAATCCTAGCATGCCAAAACAACATACGTGTCATCTCAGCTTCACTGGGAAGCAGACTCTAAGATGGACTGAGAAGTACAAGAGTTTTGGTTTGGGCTTTTTGTGCATTTTGTTGTTGTTGTTTGTTTAAGGGAAAGGGGAGATAACACTTGTAAAAGAAAATAAAGGAGGAAGTAAGATCAGGAAGAAGACCCAGAATGATATACTCCACAAAGTCTTGACCAAATTCATACAAAACGTCAGAGCACAGCCTGTCCTTTGAGAGTTTTGTGTTGGGCACAAGTGGCCAAGCACTAGTACCTCCACTGTGCTGTCATTAGTGGGGTTGGGGGATATCCAGGAAGAATGTGGCCTTGGCTCATGCATTGTAGCAGATCTCAAATCCACTGAAGCTGGAGGCTGTCAGCTACCTGCATGCCTCACAGCTAAACCAAGTTCCTTCTTGATGGAAAATGTGTGCAGTGCACAATTAGATGCTCCATTCTCTCCTCTCATACTGCAGATCCATTTCTCCATACGCATCTGTGAAGTCGCTCCTCTGGGGTTCCAGTGTGCCTTTCTTCCTGAAGAAAGACTTAAAGGAGAGAGGTTAGAGGGATACATGACATCTCCGTTCATTGGAGTTGGTCTCAAGGCCAACTGGTACTCTTCTTCTTCCACTGACCATTTTACATTCCTCTTCTCAGCTTTCCTGTCTGGTGGTCTCAGTGGTTTCCTGGTGGTGAATCCAAATCTCATTCCTGAGAGAGTCAGGGCACCTGGCAACCACATCTGCTTCAGGCCAGCATTGCTACACTTGTTTGTTTTTAGTCACAATTGGCAGAGAGACTTCCAAGAAGACCTCAAGCAGATGACCTGAGGTCTACATATAATTCCTCTCGCCCTCCTGTGGCACATACACTAGGGCAATACATGCTCCTTACTGCCATCCTGACTTCCAGCAGCTCTACCTTCTCTTGATGTTTAGTGGCAACTACCTTTGTCAAGATGGTAACTCCTCTTCCTGCCTTTTTGTCCCTGGACAAAAGAGTCCAAAGTGGCCAGAGAGTAGCCATAGCTTGTAGCTCAATGGGACCATTGCTGTATCCTCTGTCAAGGACAGAGGGGACAAGGACCCCTGACTATGAAAAACCTAGAGTTGTGGGGACATAAAGGATTTCAGCAGGTTATTAGAAGCGATGACAAGTGGAGAAACTCTTGCTTTTACTAAGTTTACATTCTTCCAATGGGGACACAATAACATGTAGGAAACTCTTCTTCAGTTTATCTACTGCATCCTAAAGGATGACCCCCATCCTCACTAGTGCCTCCAAGCCGTGCCTTCAGCCAGCTATTCCTTTATGCTATCAGGCCAGGCCAGCAGCTTCTAGGTGGTGCAGTATGTGTGCAGCCCATGGGTAGGCATCCTTTTCCACTCCTGCTTTGTTGAGAAGTGGTTTCCTTGATCAGAGACTGCGTGAATGCCTGTGAGTGAATGCGGTCTGTAAATCCTTGGATATAGCTGGTGGCTCAAGCTCAGAGAGTCAGAAAAGCAAATTCATAAATCGATGCCCTAGGTAATTCTATTTTAGTGAGAATAACGATTACAGGTGTCTGTTTTTGTGAGAGTGAAATATTTTGCCCTCCAGGAAGGTAGGAGCTCAGTTTTCATTCATTTACTACAGGTGACTGGTTGGTCCCCTTGAGGATAATCCCTTATCAGGAGCTCAGAATTGGTCTCTGTTGCTGGCAGTTCAACATTCAGAGGAAGCAGTGGGTAGATCAGCTTTGGCAATAAGGAGGCCATGCTCTTGGGCCTTTCCATGGCCACTTTCTCTGACCATGGGTACTCTGTTTGTGTGCCCATAATGCCAGGTATGGGGCAATTGATGACAAAGGATTGCTAACATCAACTGGAAGGGTCCTTTTGGCTACATAGCATTCCAAAGCGATGCTTCTGGTAAGCATTACCAAGTGACAGAAAGATCTCCACATACTATGCCTAATCCCGTATCCCTTCCTTGTCCCTGAAGCTTTGATCTGTTTTATCCCATGGCCCTGACAAGTACAGTAGGCTATTTGCTATTGATCATCAGTCTATGTATATTCTCACTGTGGGCCTCTTTTCTTTCCTCTTTTTGAGATGGAGTCTTGCTCTGTCCCCCAAGCTGGAGTGCAGTGGCAGGATCTCTGCTCATTACAACCTCCGCCTCCTGGATTCAAGCAATTCTTCTGCCTCAGCCTTCCAAGTAACTGGGATTACAGGCATGCACCACCATGGCCAGCTAATTTTTGTATTTTTAGTAGAGATGGGCTTTTGCCATGTTGGCTAGGCTGGTCTCGAACTCCTGACCTCAAGTGATCCACCACCTCGGCCTCCCAAAGTGCTGGGATTACAGACACGAGCCACCACACCCAGCCATGGGCCACTTTTCTTTCTGAGTAAAGTGTATGACATGCATCATCACTCAGCTCTACCCATTGGGAAAATAGTCCCTAACCACTGTCTTTCAAAGCCAACTCTGAATGTGGCTATAATGCACATATAATACAGCTGCCGTCCCTTTCCACCTTGCAACCACACAGGAGCCAACTCTTCCAAAAACAAAGCCCAGGGTTTTTTTCTCCTTCAGGTGGGCATAAGGAAACCCCTCTTCCCTGTGGCCATAGATATGAACTGAGGAAGGAGAGCAGTTCCACTCTGGTGGGTAATATGAGAGTCTAAGAGCCTAGGCTACCTGTTCATGCAGTTACCTCTTGTTAACTGGTCTTGCTCAGGTCAATATCATATGTGCCCCTCCTATCACAAGGAGACAGCTGCTAGCCCACCTGACTTTTTGAGTTAGTGGCTTCCATGGGACCCAATTCAAATTAAGCAGTTCTGGATGCCTGGCCACTGGTGTCTCATGATCAAGTGTTTCTTCTCTACCAGGTCTAGTACCAGGAGCTGCTTTTCAAAGACTTGTCACTCTCCAGTGCAGGTTACTAGAGGCTCTAAAACTCTAGGAACCTCCATAGTGATTTTCACACTGGCATTGCCATAAATTCCACACTATGTATTTTCTCCCAAGAGTATATATGACCCTGGCTGGATAGGATGACCCAAGCATATGGAGTGAGAAGCGCAAGAAGTGTATTGGGAAGTAACACCTATAAAAGATGAAAGGGGAAGAAATAGGATTGGACAGGAAAGCCTTGAAACCACAATTTCATTCAGATACTTCGAAAAGGAGGGAGGAAGAAGCAAAATTGGCAGGAATAGAGAGAGAGGGGGAAGGGGCAAGCAGTAATTGCTTGTGGGCAGAATCCTTTCTGGCAGAGACAATACCATGTGTAAAGAGTAGCATCCTTGAGCTATAACATGCTTCCTAGGGACCACAATGAGGTGAATGTGGATGACATTGAAAAAGGTTTGTAATGGTAGAGAAATCAAGGGATCAGATCACATGAAGAGTTGCAGGTCCTGTCACCAAATCTCTTTATTTAAAGATAAACTATTTCTGATGATTCACCTCAGTAAGTTAAATGAGTGCCTAATGATCTCAGACAAATTTTCTCTTAATTTTTTTTACTAAGATCTAGCATCATTTCATTTAGCCATTAAAAATGGTGACATTTCAATTTGGGGTTTGACCTTCATCAACTAATAATTTGTTGAACAACCACATGTATTTGAGCATCTCTCCTATAAACAAGTGGCCAGTATGTAACACTTTTTTTAAATCTTTTGAAGGCATTTGTGAATCAGTTTACAAATGACAGTTATTTAATAGAAAGCACACCTTTGTAGTTCTTACCCATGGTTAAATTTGTCCTAGCAGAGTATTTTAGATGTGAGAACATTTTTTTTTTTTTTGAGACAGAGTCTTGCTATGTTGCCCAGGCTGGAGTGCAGTGGTGCGATCTTGGCTCACTGCAAGCTCCGCCTCCCAGGTTCATACCATTCTGCTGCCTCAGCCTCCCAAGTAGCTGGGACTACAGGCGTCCGCTACCACGCCCAGCTAATTTTTTTGTGTTTTTAGTAAAGACGGGGTTTCACCGTGTTAGCCAGGATGGTCTCTATCTCTTGACCTCATGATCCACCCGCCTCAGCCTCCCAAAGTGCTGGGATTACAGGCATGAGCCACCGCGCCCGGCCAGATGTGAGAACAGTCTCTATAAACAGTATCATTTGCTGTATGGGAATTTACAAAGGCAGTGCAATGCTCTCCTTTGTAATACTGCTATAACAGTAATAGAAATCAATAACAGGTTTGATAGGAAAGAAGGTAGACTTCAAAGGGAACCCTTGCACACTGTTGGTAGGAATGTAAATTAGTACAGTCGTTACAGAGAACAGTGTGGAAGTTCCTCAAAAAGTTAAAAATAGAACTACCATATGATCCAGCAATCCCACGCCTGGGTATATATCCAAAGGAAATGAAATCAGATATCTGCATTCTCATTTTCAATACACCATTATTCAAAACCCAAAGATATGGAATCAACCTAAGGGCCAGTAGATGAATGGATAAAGAAAATGCAGTATATATTCACAATCCTAATTGCCTTTAAAAAGGCAGAAATCCTGTCATTTACAATATAGATGAACATTGTGTTATGTGAAATAAGCCAGGCATGGAAAGACCAATACCACATGATCTCACTTATATGTGAAATCTTAAACAGTTGAATTCACAGAAGTAGAGAATAGAATGGTGATTACCAGGGTATGGGGTGATGGGGGACTGGGGAAATGTTGGTCAAAGGATACAGAATTTCAGTTAGGAGAAATGAGTTCAAGAGATCTATTGTACAGCATGGTGACTATAGTTAATAACAGTGTATTGTATTCTTGAAAAATGCTAAAAATTTGGCCGGGCGCGGTGGCTCACGCTTGTAATCCCAGCACTTTGGGAGGCCGAGGCGGGCGGATCACGAGGTCAGGAGATCGAGACCATGGTGAAACCCCGTCTCTACTAAAAATACAAAAAATTAGCTGGGCGTGGTGGCGGCCGCCTGTAGTCCCAGCTACTCGGAGAGGCTGAGGCAGGAGAATGGCGTGAACCCGGGAGGCGGAGCTTGCAGTGAGCCGAGATTGTGCCACTGCACTCCAGCCTGGGCAACAGAGCAAGACTCCGACTCAAAAAAAAAAAAAAAAAAAAAATGCTAAAAATTTTAGATGTTCTCACCACAAAAAGATAATTATGGGAGGTTTTATATATATTTATATATATATATATATATATATTTATGTATATATAAATTAGCTCCACTTAGCCATCCCACAATGTATAAATATTTCAAAACATGTACACGATAAATATGTATGATTTTTGTCAATTAAAATAATTTTTTTTGAAAACTAAAGAAACTGGACTTTGGGACCAGACACACTACATGTTTTTCTGCCTCCAAAAGTTAGTATTTATGTGGCTTTAAACAGTCATTTAACTGAAAAGAAAGAAGAAATTCTTTGTAAAATGGAGATAATAAATGGTGGTTATAAGGATGAGTAATAATGCACATAAGGTACCTGATATGTGGGAGCTATTAAACAGTGATGTGTTGATGGTATGTTAATTCAGGTAAGACAATATGAACTGTAATAGTGTTATGCTTCACATGGAAGTCAGCAACATACAAAAAACCTAATAAACAAGTTCTTATACTTTTCGTGGAAGTATATATGTTAGTAGTTTTTAATGAAATATATGAATATATGTTATTGAATTCTATTATTAGTCTTCTGTATCTTTCAGTGGAAAATCTCTAATGATAAAAATAACTGCTCAAAAATAATTATATAATGTATACCTATCATAACCATAATAAAAAGATGTTAAATGCTATTTTACTTGAATTTTAAAGACAGCATATGTTATGGCTTTTTTATATTATCCTAATTAACATTGATCTCTATGGCATCTTAATCCAAATTACAATTACATATTATTATAAAATTCAGTATATGGAAGGGTTTACCAATGTGCCAATTAAGATGGGTCAGTTGATTTTCACTTGGATTCTAATAGCCTGACATTTGTAAAGCAGCTAAGATAAACAGTGAATATAGTTAAGATTGTTTAATTAAATGTTTTGATCTTGCTAACCTAAACTTCATCATTTAAAATAAGGAACAGAAAAAATCTTATTTTTTTTTAATTGCAGATGTCTTTTCTCTCCTCTTTTAGGATTTTGCCTACCATTTTACAGTATTTGTCTTCTATTTTGGAGCCTTTTTATTGGAAGCAGCAGCCACATCCCTGCATGATTTACATTGCAATGCAACCGTGACCGGGCAGCCGCTCCTGAGTGATAACCAGTATAACATAAACGTAGCAGCCTCAGTAAGTATTCAATGAGTACCATTCACCAGCACTTCCGCTCTACTGTCAAGGCCTCCAAGAAACTCCTCAGGCAACAATAGTTTTCTTCAATGCTAGCCATTGGCATTAAATATATGATAGCTATTTATCTGTACAATAACCCTGTAAGCAAAGTGCCATGACCACCCCCAGTGTTGTGGGTGATTAAACTGTAGCACGAAGAGGTTGATGTTCATGTAAGATCATAGCGAGCCAGTAGGACTGCTTGGCTTTGCACAGCAATGTCTACTTTGCAAAAAGAATTGTGTTTTTTGCTTCTGATTACTTTCAGAGATGGTAAGGGAGATTTCCCAGTTTTGTTCTTTAGTATTCGATAGCTGCTTGCAATTTATTTCTATTCAATGAATAGTTACTGTGGGCCTACAATTTATCAAGTAATTTTGCTGGGTGTTGAGGATGGGGTGAATAAGTTGCAGTTCCTGCCATTAAGGAAAGTGCAGGTGAGTAAGGGAGGCAAATATGCCAGCCATTGCAGTAGATGATAGGCAGATGAAATATATTCCTTGGGGTATTTATTAAGTTTTTTAAATCATCTTTAATTCATATACTGGAGTGAATTTGTCATTTTGTGTAGATAATTTGAGGAAATAATATATTATTTTTGTTGTTAGAGATCATTGTTGGGACTGTCTCCCATACAAGAGCAAGCCAACCTGATGATTCATTTCCACTTGTCTTAGTTGAGTTTTAAAGTTACCTTCCATCATCACCGAAATTATTTGATGCATCCTCAGGTTCTGATAGTTGCTGGCTTCCTTGGCTGTGAAGCCACTACATGAACAGAACTTCATGCTGAATTAAATACAGTGCCTAGGGATTCACAAATACTTAATAAGTGAGCCCAGAATGTGAACAAATGTTCAGTGTAAAGTTGTCCACAAATGAGAAAATTATTAGGGACTAAAATGTTTAAAGGAAGGGGGTTGGGTAATTGTATGAGGGAATAAAACAGTTGTACAAATCATCAAAAAAATATAAAATATTTTTGTAAGTGAAGTGTCTTTAGGTAGATTGGTCAAACTTCATATGGTTTTTCTTTAGGACAGTGTTTATAAGTCAGTGTTGTAAATCTCATGTGAATTTTTGTTTCTTTTTTCTTAGATTTTTGCCTTTATGACGACAGCTTGTTATGGTTGCAGTTTGGGTCTGGCTTTACGAAGATGGCGACCGTAACACTCCTTAGAAACTGGCAGTCGTGTGTTAGTTTCATTTGTCTACTTTATATGTCTGATCAATTTGGATACCATTTTGTCCAGATGCAAAAACATTCCAAAAGTAATGTGTTTAGTAGAGAGAGACTCTAAGCTCAAGTTTTGGTTTATTTCATGGATGGAATGTTAATTTTATTATGGTATTAAAGAAATGGCCTTTTATTTTACATCTCTCCCCTTCTCTTCCTTTTTCCCTTTCCTTCTGAAAGTTTCCTTTTATGTCCATAAAATACAAATATATTGTTCATAAAAAATTAGTATCCCTTTTGTTTGGTTGCTGAGTCACCTGAACCTTAATTTTAATTGGTAATTACAGCCCCTAAAAAAACACATTTCAAATAGGCTTCCCACTGAACTCTATATTTTAGTGTAAACCAGGAATTGGCACACTTTTTTTTAGAATGGGCCAGATGGTAAATATTTTTTATGCTTCATGGTCCATACAGTCTCTGTCACAACTATTCAGTTCTGCTGTTATAGCGTGAAAGCAGCTATACACAATACAGAAATGAATGAGTGTGGTTATGTTCTAATAAAACTTATTTATAAAAACAAGGGGAGGCTGGGTTTAACCTGTGGGCCATAGTTTGTCGACCACTGGTGTAAAACATTAGTTATATATGTTCTGCATTTTCTTGAACTGATCATGAAAACTTATAAACCTAATAGACAAGCCACATAATATTTAGTCTCATTATGCAATAATCACATTGCCTTTGTGTTAATAGTCAAATACTTACCTTTGGAGGAATGTATAAAATTTCTCAAACTGTCTCAGGCAGAGTCCTGGATATAGGAAAAAGTAATTTATGAAGTAAACTTCAGTTGCTTAATCACACTAATGATAGTCTAACAACTGAGCAAGATCCTCATCTGAGAGTGCTTAAAATGGGATCCCCAGAGACCATTAACCAATACTGGAACTGGAACTGGTATCTAGCTACTGATGTCTTACTTTGAGTTTATTTATGCTTCAGAATACAGTTGTTTGCCCTGTGCATGAATATACCCATATTTGTGTGTGGATATGTGAAGCTTTTCCAAATAGAGCTCTCAGAAGAATTAAGTTTTTACTTCTAATTATTTTGCATTACTTTGAGTTAAATTTGAATAGAGTATTAAATATAAAGTTGTAGATTCTTACGTGTTTTTGTATTAGCCCAGACATCTGTATTGTTTTTGCACTGGTGACAGACAAAATCTGTTTTAAAATCATAGCCAGCACAAAAACTATTTCTGGCTGAATAGCACAGAAAAGTATTTTAACCTACCTGTAGAGATCCTGGTCATGGAAAGGTGCCAAACTGTTTTGAATGGAAGAACAAGTAAGAGTGAGGCCACAGTTCCCACCACACTAGGGCTTTTGTATTGTTCTACTCTTTCAGCCCTTAACTTTCTGGCTGAAGCACCCCCTTGGAGTGCCATGTATAAGTTGGGCTATTAGAGTTCATGGAACATAGAACAACCGTGAATGAGTGGCATGATCAGTGCTTAATGATCAAGTGTTACTTATCTAATAATCCTCTAGAAAGAACCCTGTTAGATCTTGGTTTGTGATAAAAATATAAAGACAGAAGACATGAGGAAAAACAAAAGGCTTGAGGAAGTCAGGCATATGACTTTATACTTACATCAGATCTTTTCTATAATATCCTACACTTCCTTGGATTTCCTAGCTCCATACCACACACCTAAACCTGTATTATGAATTACATATTACAAAGTCATAAATGTGCCATATGGATATACAGTCCATTCTAGTTGGAATCGTTTAGTCTGCTAGAATTTAGTTGTGAGATTTTATTTTTGTTTCCCAGGTTTGGCAGGCTTATGTTTGGTGGCATTAAATTGATTTAAAATACTTTGGTGGCACTTTGGTAAACAGATTGCTTCTAGATTGTTACAAACCAGGCCTAAGACACATCTGTGAATACGTAGATTTGTAGATTAATTGCATTCTAGATTTGTGAGTTGAATGACAAAGCAGTTGAACAAAAATTATGGCATTTAAGAATTTGACATGTCTTAGCTGTAAAAATGAGAAAGTGTTGGTTGGTTTTAAAATCTGGTAACTCCATGATGAAAAGAAATTTATTTTATACGTGTTATGTCTCTAATAAAGTATTCATTTGATAATCTTTGTGGTCATCTATTACACCATTCACTTTGAAATTCAGTTAAAGATTTGATATAAATTTGACAGAGCTTCTAGACTTATAATGTATAAAAAGTTCTATTTTAAACATTTCTGTGTAAAAGTCTCTCAGGAATTGTCAGTAAGTCTTTTTTCTTTGATGAAGGTGAAAGAGGTAAGTAAGTCTTTGGAAGTAACGTTGCAAAGGAAATTTAAATGAGAATTCCATTTTGCCGAGTGTGATGACTTATGCCTATATTCCCAACACTTTGGGAAGCCAAGGCAGGAGGATCACTTGAGACTAGGAATTCAGGACCAACCTGGGCAATATAGTGAGACCTCATCTCTACAAAAAAATTCAAAAATTAGCTGGGTGCATGTGGCACGTGCCTCTAGTCCCAGCTACTTGGGAAACTGAGGTGGGAGGATTGCTTTAGCCCAGGAGGTTGAGGCTCCAGCCTGGGTGACAGAGTGAGACCCTGTCTCACAAAAAAACACTATCCATGCTAAAAAGAGAGAATTGTTTTATTTTAAAAGCATTTATACCATGTTTTGTATGTTTCCAGCATTTTTTCAAATATTCATTTATTGCTCCTCATAACCCTATGGGGTGTATACTCTTATCCCATTTTAAAGGCTTGGAGACTAAAACACAAACCTTAAGAAACATCCAGTGCTGCCTGCCTAGCAAGTGAGAAAGCTGGGATTTAAACCCCAACAGTCTGACTCCAAAGTGCAGACTCTTAATTTCTGTTTGCCTAAGTTCACCCAGATTTTACATCCATATCCAAAAATGTGATCTTTTCTTCACCCAGAGCAGTTTTAGCAGAATGTTTAACAACATAATTATTTATGGTAAATGTCATATCTTAGAACATTTTTGTCATAACCAAGGACTCGTGATTTTATTGAATGTCCAACTTTGTAATAAAAAAGGATGTTAGTTACACTTTTATTAGGCTGCGCCCTTAGCAAAAGGACAATCCTAGTTCCTCTCTGGAGCACTCTTTTCTCAAGTTACCTACAGAGCTGGCTTTCACACCCTCTTTGGGTCTTTGCTTAGTCATCACCTTCACAGTGAGGTCCTACCTCAGAACCACATTTAATCTTGAATCTCACACTAGCACTCACTGTTCTCCTTTTCTACATTTTCTCCATGGCACTTAGGACATATTTTATGTATGGTGTATATGCATATAGCATTAATGTATTATATTTGTCCTCCTCTCCACTGGAATGTAAGGTTTGTGTTTTGTTAATTTTAGACAGCAGGTTTTAACAATTGTCTCCATTTTTGAGCGTACATACTTTATGCATGTGGAATATATGAACTGGTGTCTACCTATTTAAGTATTTGGTTGGTTCAAAAGTAATTGTGGTTTTTGCTATTGAATGTAATGGCAAAAGCTGCAATTCCTTTTGCACCAACCTATTAGTAAAAGTTTAATTTTATGCTCATAGAGTTAAAATATTTCCTTTGTCACTCTAATTTATCTTGCATATTTGTTTAAGTGCACATACTCCATTTTAGAGATCATAGGAATAGAATATTGGCTTGGAGGGCATAAAACTGGACTATCTCCTTTGCTGTTTTGATGGAAGTGTCTATGTTAGACACTAAGATGAAGTGTCTAACAGAGGCTGGCAGCCATAAACACTGAAATTGGTTTCTCAGTAAGATGATAGGTATTCCATTTCTTCAGAATGACTACGTTGACTAAATCTCAAAAATTAACTCTTGGCCAAATATGCTTTCATAGAACAAAAAGTGTGATATTATGTACTTTTCCAATGTGGGATAACTAAGTTGGCCAGACTTAGTCTTGTTTTTTATTTTAAATTTAATAGTTATAATTTCAATGTGAATTAGGGAATTATAACTTGCACATCAATTGCATGATTTCATGGATATTATTCAGTATGAGAATAAGTATTGTGAAAAAATAGTCCATTTAACATTTGTGGGACCTGAGGTGAGCCACTTACTTTATTCAAGCCTAAGTTATCATCTACCAGTGATGATGATGATGCAAGTCTGGGATAGGAGGTCCTTTGGAAAGAAGAAGCCAAGAGGCAGTTCAAAGTACAAGATGTTGGTTGGAGATAATGCCTATAAAATATAAAGAGGAGAGAGAGCACAAGTAGGAAAAAAAATCTTTCTGCCCCTGATGCAGGTTTGACCCTTATGAAAGGAGAAGTAAGATTAGGTAGGAAGAGCCTCAGACTGCTCATTCTGAGAAAGTCTCAACCAATTTAGCAGTGAGCTCCAGCACCAAGACTGCCCATAGAGGAGGAGTCTTACACTAACTAGAAACGATGAGCCCTGATACCAACACCATGTGCAGTCATTGCCTGTGGACTGCCCAGAATGAATGGCCTCAGCTCATTGGCTTGGACACTGAAGGAAGATCCTGAGGGCATCTGCAACTGGTGCTGTCAGATAACTGCACTCCATGTGGATGGTTATATTTTGGAGATCTAAACAGCACACTTCATAACTGCCACTTTTCACCCCTTGTACCAAATCAATCCACTTCTCCATGCATATCCTAGGAGCTCCTCAGTGGGCCTCTCATCCTGAGGGGAAGACTTTTAGAAAAGAAAGGTTAGTGGGTCAAACTCGGTCACTGCAGTTGGTCTTGGGGCCACAACTGATATTCATCTCTCTCTCCAACCATCCATTCTGAATTCTCTTAGCAGCCATCACCTACCTTTGCAGGTCTGGGTGAGTTATCTGGTGGTGTGACCCACACCCTCATTCTTGAAGGGTCTGAATCCAAGACAACAGTAACTTTTTCAGGTGGGGGTCACTGCACTTCTCCATCCACAGTCATAATTGGGCAAAGAATTACCACAAAGGTGCCCATGTGGATCACCTGAGCTTCATACGTATTCATCCCTATTTCTATAGTGTAATAACAGCCCTACGTACGTTTTTATCAGGATCAATTACCCCTGCAAAGAGGGCAACTGTTTCCTGCTCGCTTGGTGCTTAAAGACTCCAAAATGGCTCAACAGCAGCCACAGCTTGTAAGTTCAGTAAAACCCTTGCTCTGCCCCACATAAGAATAAGCCTCCTTTGGAGATCAGAATGGTAACCAAGCAGAACCCCAAATTGTAAGGATGGGAAGCACAAAGTCCATAGTGAGTCACTGGGAGTGATGGTAAATGAGGCCACTCCTGTTTTCATCTCCCTTTTCCCAGGCCGATTAGTTTTTCCTTTTGGAAACACAATACTCTATAGAAGTCTCAAGTTCAATGTGCATGTGGCATTCAGGAAAACGGCACCCCACTATCATGGGTATTGCCCCTGTGCTGGTGCCTCAAATGTGCTTTTAGCAGGCTATTCCAACACAATCAGGCTGGTTGGTCCTGGATCGTGCGCTATGTGATATGGTCAATGACCACAGTCATGGGGCTAGCTCCCTGGTTAGATGCTAAGTTGAGTGTGATTTCATGCTTCTGGAGCAAGCACTCCATAAGCCCACTGCACATGACTATATATATTCTCACCTCAGAGAACTTTTATTCCACAAAAGTTTCATCAGATAAACTCAGAAAACATAGGGGTAAATCCCAATGACCTTGGATTTGACCATGGATTCTCAGGTATGACACTAAAAGCATAAGCAATCAAAGAAAAAAACAGCTAAATTGGTCTTCATCAAAATTTTAAACTATTTTTACATCAAAGGATGCTGCAAAGAAAGTAAAAACTTACACAATGGGAAGCATTTGCAAATACATCTGATAAGGGTCCAGTATCCAGAATACATAAAGAATTCTTACAACTCAACAAAAAACAGTCAAACAACTCAATTTAAAAATTGGCAAAACACTTGAATGGACATTTCTCCAAAGAAGATATACAAACAGCTAAAAAGCACATGAATAGATGCTCAGCAACATTAGCTACCAAGAAAACGCAAAAACAATAATTACCACTTCACCACCCACTAAGATGGTTAGCTATAATTTTTTAAAGAAAAGAAGTTGGAAGCCTTGTAAATTGCTCATAAGAATGTAAGATGGTGCAGCTGCTGTGGAAAATAATTTGACAGTTCCTCCAAATATTTTGGCGGGCAAACAATAGAATTATATGACCCAGTAATTCCACTCCTAGGTATGCATTCCAAAGAATTTAAAACAGATACTCAAGCAAATAAAGCAAATACTATACACGAATGGCCATTCACAATACCTGAAAGGAGGAAACAATCCAAATCCCACCAATGGATGAATGGATGAACAAATGTGGTATATCCATACATAACATGGAATGTT
The DNA here is from genome assembly GCF_009828535.3 of Hylobates moloch. NCBI lineage: Eukaryota > Metazoa > Chordata > Mammalia > Primates > Hylobatidae > Hylobates > Hylobates moloch. Next base: position 99,489,653 of record NW_026652284.1, read on the forward strand.
ATTCAGCCATAAAAAAATGAAGTACTGATACATGCCACAACATAGCTGAACCTAGAAAACATTATGCTAAGTGAAAGAAGACACACACAAAAGGTCATTGTATGATTTATATGAAATATACAGAATCAATAAATCTATCTAGACAGAAGGCAGATCAGTAATTGCCAGGGGCTGGAAGGAGGAGGGATTGAAGAGTGACTGCTTAATGGGTATTGAATTTCCTCTCGGGGTGATGAAACTATTTAAGATGTAGGTAGAGGTGATGATTGCACAACATTGTAAATGTACTAAATGCTACCGAATTGTACACTTTAAAATGGTTAATTTTATATGTGAATTTCACTTCAATTAAAAAAAAAGCTCCAAAAAAACAAGGGGAGGTGATGATTAAGCTCCACTTATTTTTAAGATATTTTCCTCACCACTTTCTTCAAAACCACCCCTGGATATGACTCTATCATGCATTTTCAGCATGTACCCACATAAGGAAGCCCCCATAAAAGGCAAAGGTGTGAGCTAGAGGGAGAGGTGCTGGCTGACAAGCAAGTCTGAGCTAACTGCTCATGCAGCTTACTCACGCCTTCCACTCTAAAGTAATGTCTCCACTTACAATAAACTACTGTGCTCACCCAAATTTATGACTTGATTGTAGCCCAACAAAACCTAGCTCAATTGAGCAGCTCTGGGTGGCTGGTCACTTGGTATCCCATGGTCCAGTGCTCTGTCTCTACCAGGGCCCAATGGCATGTAGAAGCTATTCCTAATAGGCATTTAATTTTCCACTTTAAATGGCATGACCTTGCTGCAGAACCCACAATTTAGGGCCTAAATTGTGATTCTGTTTTTACATACCCCTCCACCTGAATTCATATGTTGAAGCCCTAATTTCCAACATAACTGTATTTGGAGTTAGGATCTTCAGAAGATAAAGCTAAATGATTTTATAAAGGTTGGGCCCTAATCCATATGACTGGTGGACCTATTAGAAAAGCAACTCTCTCTGACTCTGTCATGTGAGGGCAGACCAAGAGGATGGCCATCTGCAAGCCAGGAAGAGGTCGTAATAGGAATTGACTCTGCCAGAAATGGATTTGGGACTTCTAGCCTCCAGAACTGTGAGGAAATAAATTTCTGTTATTTAAGCCACCCAGTTCTGTGGCATTTTGTTATGGTAAACTGAAATCACCAAGACAAGCTGCTATGTCACAGCCTGGATCTGCTGCACAGCTCTTTTCTGTTCCAGACACCACTCAAAGATGATTCCCTTTTATGTCAAACCATGTATGAGCCAAAGGGATATTCCTATGAAACATATTGCCTTAGAAAACCCAGTGAGACCTGCAAACCATGGTACTTCCATTTTGGAATTAAGAAAGCAAAATGCAACCATTTACCTTTTTCTTTGGAGGGGAGGTCCCAATATGCCCCTGACAAGTAGATGTCTAAAATTTTTACAGAAAGAGCAGGTGCTTGAATCTTCAGAGTGTTCATCTCATGCCCTCTGGAGTGTACATTTTACCAAGCTCTTCATTCTGCCCTTGCTTATCCTGATGTTATTGATGTAATGAACCAATATCATGTTTTACAGTTATATCCAGGTGGTCTTCAGATTATGACATACAACAGGAGAATTATGCCAGTCCCAGTACAAATCTGTCAGTGTCAGATGTGGCCAATGTGATGATTCAGGCCTTTGTAAGTACAGAGGAAACAATACTTGAAAGTACAGAGGGAACAATATGTTTAGTGCTGTCTGATCCACATAGTAAACTGTTTCTGATGCTCTTTTCTGACTAAGATAGAACAAATTCCTTCACCATACCATAATATGATATTATGTACTTTTCCAATGTGGGATAACTAAGTTTCCCAGACTTAGTCTTCTTTGTTTTTTATTTTAAATTTAATAGTTACACTTTCAATGTGAATTAGGGAATTATAACATACCTCATCTGGCATCACAGCTGTAGTCAGGATCACCAGTTGGTTGAGCTTGTGGTATTCTATCTATGGTCAATCTCCAGGATGCTTCTGATTCCTGCAAGGGCCATACTGTTGAGTTAAACAGAGAGATAGTAAAGACAAACTTCCCTGCATCATTAATATCCTTAGTGATGGCACTATTCTCTGTCAACCCCCTTCCATTGAAATGTAGTATTTTTTTTTATTTAGTACATTGGCTGAGGGGCTGCACAGTTTCAGAAACTTTTACTTGGGCTTCCCCAGTATGATAGTTCTTAATATACAGACTAGAAATTCAATACAAGGTTTACACCAATTACCAAGTATGGTAAACCCAATTATACATTTAGGGACCAGGGAGATGACCAAAGCTTAGTTTACAAACTCAGTAAGTTTGTCATAAGATGGACTTTGACCAGTGTTCTATTTATTAACTTTCTACCCAATCTAACAGCGAAATGATATTGTGTCCAAAACCTCCAAAATGTCTTATAACTCCCCTTGACCCAATATCAATCACTTGAATAAGTTGTCATACATCTCTTTGGGGAAAGACCAAGGGAATCATCATAGCATGCAATTGCCCTGGGGTTGCAGGGTTCTTCTTTGGCAAACCATCCACCTCGTCAGTCAATTGTTTCCTGGTCTTAAAACTGGTTCAGATTTGTGAACGGACCAAGAAAATGTGAGCCTTTGCCAAAAGCTTCCTGCTCATCTATTCTTGCCTCTTTTATTGTGTGTAATAAGCAGTACCCTCATTCACTGTCCATTTGTTCTTGCCCCTAAGAATGCCATGTTCTAGTAAACATCTGCATAAATCCCTGTGGGTCAAGGCTCTATGACTATCTCTCCCAGAATGTGCAGCCCCCTGGAAGTGGGCAGTTAAGCCTCATCATCTAGACTCTTATCTTGGGCTCTTACCTTCATTATTGATGAGGCAGGCTGTGTTAATACCTTTTATACCATCATTCCTGGTCTTTGGAGGGGATCCATCACTGATATTAGGATGATCTTCTTGATTCCTCTCACCAGAGCCTTCCTGAGAGCATTGGTAAATTATGTGTCCTCTACGACTTCCTATAAAATAAAATCTTTTAGAGAGTATTGTTCCTTCACATAATATATTATCCCAACATGCCAACTTTGCTGAGTTTTCCAATCCCTTCTTGCAGTGTATTCTTTTGTAATTCAGTTACCTCAACCTCTGGGATTAAAGAATTATTTCTTATCTAGTCCTATGTTCCGCTTTGCTTGATCAAGCATCCTTAAAATCCAATCTCATTGGTACTCCCCTGGCTCCTACTAAAACATGCTAGTTAACTTTTGCAACTGCTTTGGGTATAATCTCCTTATACTTTAACATACCCTGCATGAATTCAGCTGGGATATCTGAGGATTAACTGTAGTTATCAGCCTGGCAGCCAGCAGAACAGTGAGGACATATCCTAAAGAGAGCCTTCTGCTGACTCCTGAGGGAGAGGCTGCTATGTAGGGAAAGTGCTAGCAATTAATAGGGAGGGATTAAAGGAGGGAGCAGTGGCACCTCTGCAGCTCTAAATGTTCGGGGGATTCTGGAGAGCCTCAATATTTGAGGGTATTCACTCAAATGTCCCATCTCATGTTTTCCTAGGCTTTTCCTACTAGGGTGCTGAATTTAGCATTACATATTTGCCTTGGCAGAGCATTCTACTATCTTTGAAGTTCAATAAACCTGTCAGATCTTGAGTGGGCTCTTTAGCTGTGTTGCTCTTTAACTACAAAAGAGGGGTCCTCTTTATAAACTACACAGTAAGCCCCTTGGCTGTTATATTTAGCTTTCACTATTTGTTAAGGACCTCCATTGCTCATTATCCTTCTGTAGGGCATCAGTATAGCCAATCATTAGATTTTGTTGTTTATTTGTAATTTAATGTGTTGTTCCCTCACATTGGCCAGTGTTCACCTCCATGTTGACATTCCCCTGTAGAGTGGAATTAGGATGATGATATTTACCATTAAAGTATTTGTGCTTTTTACTTTACCAGTTCCACTGACTCTTACTATAAAACTTAATATAAATGTATAAATGTGCTTGCCATTAACCCAAAAGAATACTATTTTACTCTATGTAGAGTATCATTGCAAAATTTACTAAGGTTCCACAATTTTTTTTAGTCCAAAGGGATTTGAGTAGATTTGGTTTCCAAATATAGAAAAAGGAATCCAAACGACTTGCTAAAACAAACTCGAGGAATAATATTAAGAGATTCCCACAAACTACTATGAGTCTCCTTCAAACAAGTGCACATTATCTGGAACCATTCAGTCCTAAATTTACCTGTGGTATTTGTTCATGTTTTAATAACACTCTTGTCTGGATAAAAGTCCTCCTCCTTTCCTTCTGTTTTTTTAATCTCTTCCACTTTTGAATCTGTTGGTCATTTCAGGTAAATCAAACATGGATATTTAAATTGTTAAACTATGTCATGTGGGGTAATTTAGGGGAGTGCAAATTAATATTGAGCATACTTGCTCATTTTAAAAAACCTGAGTACTTTCATCATTGTGTTAGTCCATTTTGCATTGCTCTAAAGAAATATCTGGTTAATTTATAAAGAAAAGAGTTTTATTTGGCTCATGGTTCTGCGGACTGTACAAGAAGCATGGTGCCAGCATCTACTTCTGGTGAGGGCCTCAGGAGGCTTACAATCATCGTGGAAGGCAAATGGGCAGCAGATGTATCACACAATGAGAGAGGGAGCGAGAGAGAGAGAGAGAGAGAGAGGAGAAGGTGCCAATCTCTTTAAACAACCAGCTGTAATAGTGACTAATAGAGTGAGAACTCACTCACCACCAAGGGGATGGCACCAAGCCATTCACGAGGGATCCACCCCCATGACCTAAACATCTCCCACTAGGCCCCACCACTAACAGTGGGGATCACATTTCAACATGAGATTTGGAGGGGACACACATCCAAACCGTATCAGTCATTTGCACTATATATTTTTTCTCATTTGGGTATAATGGAAAAAGTAGGAGACTGTTATTTAAAAGATCTTTCGAAGATGGCCGAATAGGAACAGCTCCAGTCTACAGCTCCCAGTGTGAGCGACATAGAAGACAGGTGATTTCTGCATTTCCAACTGAGGTACCAGGTTCATCTCACTGGGGAGTGCTGGACAGTGGGTGCAGGACAGTGGGTGCAGTGCACTGTGAGTGAGCTGAAGCAGGGCGAGGCATCACCTCACCCAGGAAGTGCAAAGGGTCAGGGAATTCCCATTCCTAGTCAAAGAAAGGGGTGACAGACAGCACCTGGAAAATCGGGTCACTCCCACTCTAATGCTGCGCTTTTCCAATGAGCTTAAAAAATGGCACACCAAGAGATTATATCCCACACCTGGCTCAGAGGGTCCTATGCCCATGGAGCCTCGCTCATTGCTAGCACAGCAGTCTGAGATCAAACTGCAAGGCAGCAGTGAGGCTGGGGAAGGGGTGCCCGCCATTGCTCAGGCTTGAGTAGGTAAACAAAGCGGCCAGGAAGCTCAAACTGGGTGGAGCCCACCAGAGCTCAAGGAGGCCTGCCTGCCTCTGTAGGCTCCACCTCTGGGGGCAGGGCACAATCAAAAGACAGCAATAACCTCTGCAGACTTAAATGTCCCTGTCTGACAGCTTTGAAGGGAGTAGTGGTTCTCCCAGCACGCAGCTTGAGATCTGAGAACGTGCAGACTGCCTCCTCCAGTGGGTCCCTGACCCCCGAGTAGCGTAACTGGGAGGCATCCCCCAGAAGGAGCGGATTGACACCTCACACGGCCCGGTACTCCTCTGAGACAAAACTTCCAGAGGAACGACCTGGCAGCAGCATTTGCAGTTCACCAATATCTGCTGTTCTGCAGCCACTGCTGCTGATACCCAGGCAAACAGGGTCTGGAGTGGACCTCCAGTAAACTCCAAAAGACCTGCAGCTGAGGGTCCTGACTGTTAGAAGGAAAACTAACAAACAGAAAGGACATCCACACCAAAAACCCATCTGTACGTCACCATCATCAAAGACCACAGGTACATAAAACCACAAAGACGGGGAAAAAACAGAGCGAAAAACTGGAAACTCTAAAAATCAAAGTGCCTCTCCTCCTCCAAAGGAATGCAGCTCCTCACCAGCAATGGAAGAAAGCTGGATGGAGAATGATGACTTGAGAGAGGAAGACTTCAGAAGATCAAACTACACTGAGCTAAAGGAGGAAGTTTGAACCAATGGCAAAGAAGTTAAAAACTTTGGAAAAAAAAAATTAGATGAATGGATAACTAGAATAACCAATGCAGAGAAGTCCTTAAAGGACCTGATGGAGCTGAAAACCATGGCACGAGAACTACGTGATGAATGCACAAGCCTCAGTAACCAATGCGACCACCTGGAAGAAAGGGTATGAGTAATGGAAGACGAAATGAATGAAATGAAGGGTGAAGAGAAGTTTAGAGAAAAAAGAATAAAAAGAAACAAACAAAGCCTCCAAGAAATATGGGACTATATGAAAAGACCAAATCTACATCTGATTGGTGTACCTGAAAATGACGAGGAGAATGGAACCAAGTTGGAAAACACTCTGCAAGATATTATCCAGGAGAACTTCCCCAATCTAGCAAGGAAGGCCAACATTCAAATTCAGGAAATACAGAGAATGCCACAAAGATACTCCTCAAGAAGAGCAACCCCAAGACACATAATTGTCAGATTCACCAAGGTTGAAACGAAGGAAAAAATGTTAAGGGCAGCCAGAGAGAAAAGTCGGGTTACCCACAAAGGGAAGCCCATCAGACTAACAGCTGATCTCTCGGCAGAAACTCCACAAGCCAGAAGAGAGTGGGGGCCAATATTCAAAATTCTTAAAGAATTTTCAACCCAGAATTTCATATCCAGCCAAACTAAGCTTCATAAGTGAAGGAGAAATAAAATACTTTACAGATAAGCAAATGCTGAGTGATTTTGTCACCACCAGGCCTGCCCTAAAAGAGCTCCTGAAGGAAGCACTAAACATGGAAAGGAAAAACTGGTACCAGCCACTGCAAAAACATGCCAAATTGTAAAGACCATCGAGGCTAGGAAGAAACTGCATCACCTAACGAGCAAAATAACCAGCTAACATCATAATGACATGATCAAATTCACACATAACAATACTAACCTTAAATGTAAATGGGCTAAATGCTCCAATTAAAAGACACAGACTGGCAAATTGGGTAAGGAGTCAAGACTCATCATGTGCTGTATTCAGGAAACCCATCTCACGTGCAGAGACACACATAGACTCAAAATAAAGGGATGGAGGAAGATCTATCAAGCAAATGGAAAACAAAAAAAGGCAGGGGTTGCAATCCTAGTCTCTGATAAAACAGACTTTAAGCCAACAAAGATCAAAAGAGACAAAGAAGGCCATTACATAATGGTAAAGGGATCAATTCAACAAGAAGAGCTAACTAACTATCCTAAATATATATGCACCCAATACAGGAGCACCCAGATTCATAAAGCAAGTCCTGAGTGACCTACAAAGAGACTTAGACTCCCACACAATAATAATGGGAGACTTTAACACCCCACTGTCAACATTAGACAGATCAACGAGACAGAAAGTTAACAAGGATATCCAGGAATTGAACTCAGCTCTGCACCAAGCAGACCTAATAGACATCTACAGAACTCTCCACCCCAAATCCACAGAATATACATTTTTTTCAGCACCACACCACACCTATTCCAAAACTGACCACATAGTTGGAAGTAAAGCTCTCCTCAGCAAATGTAAAAGAACAGAAATTATAACAAACTGTCTCTCAGACCACAGTGCAATCAAACTAGAACTCAGGATTAAGAAA
>NW_026652284.1:99497820-99528114 GCF_009828535.3 Hylobates moloch
AAACCCTAGAAGAAAACCTAGGCAATAACATTCATGACATAGGCATGGGCAAGGACTTCATGTCTAAAACACCAAAAGCAATGGCAACAAAAGCCAAAATTGACAAATGGGATCTAATTAAACTAAAGAGCTTCTGCACAGCAAAAGAGGCCGGGCGCGGTGGCTCACGCTTGTAATCCCAGCACTTTGGGAGGCCGAGGCGGGCGGATCACGAGGTCAGGAGATCGAGACCATGGTGAAACCCCGTCTCTACTAAAAATACAAAAAATTAGCCGGGCGCGGTGGCGGGTGCCTGTAGTCCCAGCTGCTCGGAGAGGCTGAGGCAGGAGAATGGCGTGAACCCGGGAGGCGGAGCTTGCAGTGAGCCGAGATTGCGCCACTGCACTCCAGCCTGGGTGACAGAGCAAGACTCCGTCTCAAAAAAAAAAGAAACTACCATCAGAGTGAACAGGCAACCTACAGAATGGGAGAAAATTTTTACAGCCTACTCATCTGACAAAGGGCTAATATCCAGAATCTACAATGAACTCAAACAAATTTCCAAGAAAAAAACAAACAACCCCATCAAAAAGTGGGCGAAGGATATGAACAGACACTTCTCAAAAGAAGACATTTATGCAGCCAAAAAACACATGAAAAAATGCTCATTATCACTGGCCATCAGAGAAATGCAAATCAAAACCACTATGAGATACCATCTCACACCAGTTAGAATGGCAATCATTACAAAGTCAGGAAACAGGTGCTGGAGAGGATGTGGAGAAATAGGAACACTTTTACACTGTTGGTGGGACTGTAAACTAGTTCAACCATTGTGGAAGTCAGTGTGGCAATTCTACAGGGATCTAGAACTAGAAATACCATTTGACCCAGCCATCCCATTACTGGGTATATACCCAAAAGATTATAAATCATGCTGCTATAAAGACACATGCCCATGTATGTTTATTGCAGCACTATTCACAATAGCAAAGACTTGGAACCAACCCAAATGTCCAACAATGATAGACTGCATTAAGAAAATGTGGCACATATACACCATGGAACACTATGCAGCCATAAAAAATTATGAGTTTATGTCCTTTGTAGGGACATGGATGAAGCTGGCAACCATCATTCTCAGCAAACTATCACAAGGCCAAAAAACCAAACATTGCATGTTCTTACTCATAGGTGGGAAGTGAACAATGAGAACACATGGACACAGGAAGGGGAATATCACACACCAGGGACTGTTGTGGGGTAGGGGGAGCGGGGAGGGATAGCATTAGGAGATATACCTAATGTTAAATAAAGAGTTAATGGGTGCAGCACACCAACCTGGCACATGTATACATATGTAACAAACCTGCACATTGTGCACATGTACCCTAAAACTTAAAGTGTAATAATAATAATAAAAAGAGATCTTTCATTCATCGACTTCATTCAGCAAATATTTATTGAACTCCTATGTGTGCTATGTGTTCTATATGCTCCAGAGACAGACAGTGAAGAAAATTATGTCCCTGTCTTCATAGGGCTTCCATTTTGGTGTAAGGAGAGAGGCAAGACATAATTGCAAAGTACATACATGAAGTATTAGATAATCATGAGTGCTAAGGAAAAAAGCAAAGTGAGGTCAAGAGTGTGGCTGTGCCAGGGAAGGGGGAGTTGCAATTTTAAATAAGCTAGAAAAGGAAGCCTAACTTGGAAGCAAGGAGCTGAATTCTGAAGTTGAGGGAGGGAGTCATGTAGGTGTTTAGGAAAAGGAAGAATCCTTTAGAAGGACTGACTTGAGAGCATGGTAATGTGGTCAAGTTTAGCAAAAAAGGTAGTGTATCTGGAAATAAGTGAGTAGGAAAAGGAGTGGTGTGAGATGAGGCAGGAAGCTATGCGGTTGGATGCAGCTCACATAAAACCTTGACCTCAGATGATAGGAGCCTACATTTTTCTGAGAGATGCGGGGAGCCATTTTAGAGTTTTGAGCAAAGGTGTGGTATAATCTGACATGTTTTAAAGGACAGTGCTGGCTGCTGGGTTGACAATAGATGGTAGGAGAACAAAAGGAGGAACAGGGACCCTCATGAAGAGGCTACTGAAGTAGACCAGGTGAGAGATGATGATGGGTGAGACCTCAGTATCAGCAGTGGAGGTGGTGATAAGTGCTTAGAGTGTAGATATGTTGTGAAGGTAAAGCTAATTGAATGCACTGATAGATTGAGTATGGAGTGTGAGCAAAAGAGAGAAAACAAGATTAAGACCAAGGATGAAGTCACCATTTACTGCTTTACAAGAGACTATGGCAGGAGGTGTGTGCAGGTAAAGGTGACCCCATCTTGGATACTAATCCACCATGTGGAAATTTGAGTTGCCCCAGTTCTGGAAATGCCTCCTGATTCCTACTTTATTTACTGTCCATAGTATTCTCCATAAATTCTATTCTAGATCAAAACCAACTTGATGTTATCACACAAACTATAGGCTATGATTCACATAGCATTCTTGCCTCTTCTGGAAGGTTGTCTTTAAGTGTCTCTATTGAGCATGTACACCCTTTCTCTATAGTACACAAGCCCTAGGTCTGGGGAGTCATGATGTGGGGGTCTACCTGTTTTACTGCTGTCAAAGAGTACACTTCTGTTCATAACATCCCTAGTAAATCATCCTCTACTGACAAACTGGATTTGTCTGTCTTGTTCTTTGATTTCTCAGCTCCTTCTGCATTTGGGAGTCACTTTGCACATAAAGAACATGTTTTGGAGGAGAATTGGACATTACGTTTTGAACATTGCATTTGTTTTTTTAGGGTTGCCTTAACAGAACACCACAATCTGGTACCTTATGACAAAAGAAATGTATTCTCTAACAGTTCTGGAGTGTAGAAGTCTAAAATCAAGGTGTCAACAAGATCTTGCTCCCTCTGAGACTCTTATAGAATCCTCTCTCACTTCTTAGCTTCTGGGGATGGCCTGCAATCCTTGGCATTTCTTGGCTTGCAGCTGCATCACTCCAATCTCTGCCTCAATTGTCACCTGGCATTCTCTCTGCATGTCTCTGTCTCTTCTTCTTATGTAGACACCAGTCAGATTGGATTAGGGCTCATCCTAATGACTGCATTTTAACTTAATTGCATCTGCAAAGATTCTATTTACAAATAAGGTCATTCCCGGGTCCCATGAGTTTGGACTTCCGTATACCTTTCTGGGGGACACAATTCAAACTGTAACAAATATGTCAAGTTTGTTTGTAAGTTTGAGATTCCTTACATATCCATGTTGAGAAGGTAGTTGGATGTAAAAGTCTGGAGTTCAGATGAAAGATCCAAGTTTAAAACTTTAAAGATCCAAGTTTAGGGCTGTCAACTCTGGCACCCACTTATTTACTGGATAAGCCTGGGAAAACTACAAAGCAATCATAATATCCTTCTCTGTAAGATGGGAAAATACTATCCCCACTTGGAAGGGACCATTGTGAGAGTTTAATGGGACAATGAATGTGAAAGACCCCCATGAAGTTTCAAGAACCATGTGAGTCAAAGCTCCTCATATTGTCTACTGTTCTAAATTCAGCAATCATATATTTGGCACAAATGTTTTTGGAATCTAACATGCTTTAGTATACCAGCAGTTTGTATTTAAAGCTAAATGTCAGCTTTCTTTGGAACAGCTGATGTATACAAATAATGATAAATTACACACTGGTGAGAATTTTTTAAAAAAAGAAAAGAGTTCTAGGTTGGTGGTTGACCAGAGAGCTTTTAGACTCTTTAACATTTCATTAAAGCAATATCCAAAGCTTACCACACCACTAAAGTGAAATCGCCACTCGGAGAACTTCTCAAGTGGAAGTTCTGCATGATTCTTAGAGAAAGTAAGAGAATCCTTTCACTTGTTCAAAATATACATTGAGAATATATTTTAGGCTAGGCATTGTACAAGAGATGGGGCTATAATGGTGAATAAGACCCAACAACTGTCCCTAAGGAGAGAGACTTACAAATAAACATAAAATTAACATCGAGCAAGTTCATTTTAGATATAAACATAAGATGCTATTGGAAGCACAGCGAAAGGCTAATTAACTAGGTCTTGGCGTAAGGAATGACATGTATGCGATCTGATGGATAAATTAGAGTCAATCAAGAAAATAAGGAAAGGGCATTCCAGGCAGAATGACTCAGAAAGGCTCAAAAGAAAAAGAGATGATGTGTTCAGGAAGGAAAGTGGTTCGATTCAGCTGTAGCTTGGAGGGTAAGATGGTGATGGATGTAGGGATGACTCTACAGTTGTTAGCAAGAGCCCATGATGAAGACGCTTCTGTGTCATGGTGAGGAGTATGTGCTTTGTCCTATGAGACTTGAGGCCACTTTAAACCAAATTGCACGTGCACAGCTATTTCTCATTATTTCTTTCTTTACCTACACACTACTTTTTTTTTTTTTTTTTAACTTAAGGACTATGAATGCTGAAGTTTTCCCAACTGCCCTGGAAGAGTTTATCCAACGGTCTTGGCTAGATCACTCTAGTCTGAGAATTCTAATGCTTCATTTCAGAAGCATACAGCAATTTATTCACGGACACTTAGAGGTAGCAGGTCCTATTTTTAAGTTTACCTTCCTTTCTCTCCGCCAACTTACTCTCATAATCTACTAATCTGCTGCCAGGTATTCTGTGACCCGGTATTCTAACCTGGCAACATTCTAGTTCACAACTATCTCTTTATTTCTGAAATAAAGAATGGTCAGAAATTCCTATTCCTTTTCCATTTTTGCTAACAAATTTAAGAGCAAAGGTGCATATCTGATATAGCATAATTATGTGCCCAGTCTTCTTTAGTCGGAACCGCTGGAATGATGATAAATGGAAGGCAAGCACCTGTTGGAGCTCTGTAGTGAGTGGAGTATTCAAGCGGTACTTACCATTGCCTGGCCATTGTGAATTTGTGTTTCCCTACCACCTCAATAGTGAATATTTTCTTCCTGTCCATCATTGGATAAAAGGAATAGCTATATAATCCCTTTCAGAAAATTTCCCATTAACCTATAAAAATTCAAGTCCCTTCTGACATTTTGAGCTATTCATTGGATACTTGGCCTGAAGATATTTTAAATGAAGAATTTCTTCTACTTCAAAACAGCAGCAGAAAAAAAAATCTCCATTTGTGTGTTGTGTGGGTCACAGTTAGGTAAGAAGGTATATACAGTAGATATCAGGAGAGGAACAAAGATCTATAGAGTGTTTTGAGGTCAATGTAATTCTACTAGACACATCGAATCTCTATTAGACATTAGATATGTTGGTGGCAAGGAACGTTTTTATGGTTCCTCTGCTGAATGGAGGTTTTAACAAGTTACTGATCCTACCCCTCTTTTGACTATAGAATAACATAAGCAGCTATCATTTATTGAGCATTTATTCTGTGTTAGTTGCTTATCTAAGAATTTTAAATGTATCACATTTAATCTTCACAATAATCCAACACATGCTTTCATGATCACCATTTTGCAGATGTGGAAACTGAAGACTGTAAGGTCCAGCCCCACAGGGTCGGTGGGCTTCTCCCTGTGTGCGGCGACGAGAGAGTGTAGAAATAAAGACACAAGACAAAGAGATAAAAGAAAAGGCAGCTGGGCCTGGGGGACCACTACCACCAATGCGCGGAGACCAGTAGTGGCCCCGAATGTCTGGCTGCGCTGTTATTTATTGGATACAAAGCAAAAGGGTCAGAGTAAAGAGTGTGAGTCATCTCCAGTGATAGGTAAGGTCACGTGGGTCACGTGTCCACTGGACAGGGGGCCCTTCCCTGCCTGGCAGCCAAGGCAGAGAGAGAGAGGAGACAAAGAGAAAGACAGCTTACGCCATTATTTCTGCATATTAGAGACTTTTAGTACTTTCACTAATTTACTACTGCTATCTAGAAGGCAGAGCCAGGTGTACAGGATGGAACATGAAGGTGGACTAGGAGCGTGACTGTTGAAGCACAGCATCACAGGGAGACGGTTAGGCCTCCGGATAACTGTGGGCGAGCCTGACTGATATCAGGGCCTCCACAAGAGGTGGAGGAGCAGAGTCTTCTCTAAACTCCCCCGGGGAAAAGGAGACTCCCTTTCCCGGTCTGCTAAGTAGCGGGTGTTGTTCCTTGACACTTTTCGCTACCGCTAGGCCACGGTCTGCCTGGCAACGGGCGTCTTCCCAGATTCTGGCATCACCGCTAGACCAAGGAGCCCTCCTGGTGGCCTTGTCTGGGCATACCAGAAGGCTCGCACTCTTGTCTTCTGGTCACTCCTCACTGTGTCCTCTCAGCTCCTATCTCTGTATGGCCTGGTTTTTCCTAGATTATGATTATAGAGCGAGGATTATTATAATATTGGAATAAAGAGTAATTGCTATAAACTAATGATTAATGATATTCATATATAATCATATCTAAGATCTATATCTGGTATAACTATTCCTGTTTTATATTTTATTATACTGGAACAGCTCGTGTCCTCAGTCTCTTGCCTTGGCGCCTGGGTGGCTTGCCGTCCACAGAAGACACAGAGATTAAGGGACTTATGGAAGGTAACACAGCTTGCAGCACAGATGCATTTCAAACCCAAGAAATCTGGTCCAAAAGGCCAGGAAATACTGGTATCCAAAGCATTTTTAAACATCAGAATTCTGAACCAGAGGCAAGGAGTTGAGTAGATGTATACATTTTAGGTTTTATCACAGCCATGAATTTGGTAGATGAATGCTGGAGAAATGCTGGAGTGTTTTACAAGGAAAGACAGAACATTTTCCATGAATTTCTACCTCTGTTTTTGCACTTCACCCCGATATCAGTCTCTTTATCTGCCACTGAGACACCCTACAGGGCACCAGGCTACAAAATACGTAAATGAATTAAAACAAATGCAACATTGATGCCCCCCAGCTTCCACTGGGTTCTGACCTACTGTTTATGAGGCTGAAACCAAACCTATCCAGAACTTGTGGGACAACCCTACTGACCAAATGGTCCTAAAGCAAGATTTTAGTCCAACATTGGGGTGCTTTTTCACGGAATCTGTTGAGTCAGGATTTATGTTGGCACTGCAGAGTCACATCTGAGAATTCTTTTTCTGCACCATTGTTTTTCTCTTTTGATCACTAGGTAATTTCCATTTCTATTAAATTCAGATTCGTCAAAGAGCATGCAATTAAAAAGCAATGTTCCTAACTGCTCTTCTTGCTATTCTTACATCCAACCAGGAGAGGGCAGTCAGAGTACATTTGAGAGACCATAGGCAGCTGCTGATGGTGGGAAACTTCGAAAAGATTTTCCATTTTAATATGAGGTATCCTTGAGTCCCTTCTCCTCAGGGTAATGTGAAAACCCAAATTTTAAAGCCATATATAACATGCTGTTCTAAATAATAGCAGAGCGCTATGGCCCCTTTTAAGGCACTAGCCAAAGCTTAATCATTAAAAGCACAGATGGCAATAAATGTAATCAGAATTAAATTAAAAGCACAGATCAATATAATCAGAATGCAAGTTTCCATGAAGCAGGGGGTTGAGGGTGGATCAGACTGAAAACATCAGTGTCTTTCATGTCCTTGAGACACTCACTGTGTTATAATTAAAAGTTATTTTTCAACACCTTGCAATATACTTCTGTTAATCAAAATACAATTTCGGAACATGTAAACTGGGCTCCATTTGCAAAACTTGGCTTCTTCTACTGAGGTTGGGCATAGCTTTTTCACTTTTCAGTAAAAAACCTTAGCAGTGATTGAGTTATTAATAACAACACGGGCTTAAGGCCATCAGACATTCCATGCAAGGAGCAAAATAAAAGAAAGAAGGCTACATCTTATAGTAAACTTTCTATTTTTGTCTTTGCCTTCTTGATTGAAGTCACAGTTTTTCTCACAACCAGTTTTATCAGGTGGTTCTTTAAAAGGAACACCGGGTTTAGAGCCAGGTAGAACTTGTTTTATAGTTTGGCTCAATGACAAGATTTGGTGCAAGTCTCATAATTTCCGGGTCAGTTTTTCCCCCAGCAAAATGATCATTGCTCTGATCTTACTGAGAAGTAAGAATTGAAGCAGGAGCTGCTGCTGCTGTTTTTGTCATTATTTTGACCAAACTAGCCGGATACTAACCAGTGACTTCCCTCCAAAGAGTAGCTAAGCCTTTACTTTGCTCTGGTAATACAAATATTAGTCCAATAATTCTGACTTTTACCTAACATGCCAGTTTTCAACATTAAAAGGTAAAAATTCAACTTTGGAGGTTTTTGGCCCCCCAGACAGTCCTCTTTCTCAAATTTCTTTCTTTATATAAAATCTTCTTACACATACTTTCCTTCCCTTTAGGAATGTGAATACCATAAATAATGAAAAACAATAGCAAAAAAATGTTCTCATTACTAGTTGCAGTTGATTCTAAGTATGTGTAGCAGTTACCTCTTAGGAACCGAATTTGGTTCTTAAAATATATATATATATTTTCAGCAAATACCAGAAATGTACCAAAAGTTATTCTTAGGTTATTTGCATATTGTCTTGCATTTTATATGTGTAAATTTAATGCAGAAATAAAATTATCAGTTTTAACAAAACACTTTCACAAACATGATTTGTTATTTTACAACAGTCTTCTAAGGAAACAGATATTAATTTATTCATATTCTACCAAGAAATAAACTGACGCTAAAGGGTCACACCATTAGTTCTACACAGATCTCAGAAGCCAGGTTTTCAGATTCCAAGTCCAGTACTCTTTATACAGTACTGAATCATTTTTACAGCCCAATTTCCAGAAATTTAAATCAGGGTGCATTTATAAGGAATCAACAAGTGTACCAGCCCCCATCCATGTTCTCAGCAGGTACACCAGTGGCTGGGTGTGACATCCTCTGACCACCCTTAATACTACAAAGCATAGTTTTATAATACACCATCCCGCCCCAGAGGTAACTAAAGATTTTTGCAATTTCTTATGTCAAAGGTGTAATGGAGCTAGCCCATGAGGGGACTCTCTAGCAGCTAAAAAGGCAGATTGTTTGATCTTCAGGATAATAACACCTTTGAGGGGGTGCTTAACTGTTGGTAGTCAAAGTGAAACCTAGCAAGACTAAGGACTAGAAAAGCATGCCATCACTTGGATAAGAACTGGAATAATTTATTGCAAAGAACTTGGTTATAGCCATTTATTTATTTTTTCAGTATGAATGATTGGTATCTGTGTGTTGTTAGTAAACTCTTTATTCTCAGAGAATCCTAAACAACAAAGAATGATATTGGAATACTGCACAGGCACTCCTAATTAACAAGGAATTTCTAATGGGAATGCCAGAAAAGGGTAAAATGTATTTTTAACAGCGTGTCACAATAATACCAAGGGCTGACTGTATGTTAGGACTGTGTGATCAGGGCTTTTTATATATTGTTTTATTCAGTCTTTGTGACAAGGCTGTGAGACAGGGACTGTCATTATTAAACCAGTACAGATAAGAAAGCAAAGGCTCAAGGAGGTGCTCTTTGCATGAGCCAAAGACTTTCACATGGAGATAAGGAGAAAATGAGGTCACAGTGGAGGTGGGGAACAAATTGTAACAGGCCTTGGGTGATAAGCTATAGGCTTAATATTTTATTCTGTAACCTCTGGTGCAACACTGAAACCCTAAGGATATTTTAATGGGATTATTCAAGCTGCAATGTGTAGGAGCAGAATGAAGGAGGAGAGACAGAACAGTCAGCAAGCTAGTGCTATATTCCAGACAGGAAGAGATGAAGGCCAGGGCAAGGACAGCAGGTAGAGGAAGGAATGATTCCCTTGGTGATGGGACGCATGGAGGTCAGGGTGAGTGTTTAAGATTTAGAGGCTCAGAGAGTCAGGCCTTCACATGCTGATATGGAAGGAGAAGAAAAATCAAATTCATATTCATCTAGAAGTTGCTTTTTAAAAATCAACCTGTGATGTTAAACAGTGTATTTTTTTCTCATAAATGTAAAGTTTTAAATGTGATAAAACAAATTTAAGGTCTTTATATCTAAAGTTCTGCTGGTCATCAAATATTATAAATGTTCCAGGATTCCAGGCACATGGTAGGCTTGTCTTGCCTGGGGCCCATGTAATGAGTTGAGGCCATATGACCTCTAAGATTAGAGACTGTTTATTACTGCTTATAACTTTACTTAATCTGAATGACACGCTAGTAGTTTGAATCACAACAATCAGAACAGCATTTCTTAGCATTAATGAGCCAATATCCAAACTTTAGGGAAATAAAAACAAAGGGGAGTGTGTGTGTGTGTGTGTGTGTGTGTGTGTGTACTCATTTATTCTTCCATTCAACAAAAGTTTATTGACAAAAATGGATCCGACATTATTCTAAACAATGAGGATATGAACTTCTTGGCCTCTGCTGACATAAAGCCAGCAATCTTATGAAAGAAAATCAACATCATAAAGTATTTATAATAGGATTATAAACAGAGTGCTATAGGTGTGCAGAGGAGGATACTGATTCCATTTGGGCACGATCAGCTGGAAACATCCTGGAGAAGCAGGTGTCTAAGCTGAGTCTGAATCATAAATATAAATTAATTAGTTATTTGAGAGGATAAGCAGTTTTAGAAAATGAGGATACCATGTGCAAAGAAACAAGACAAAATGGTTTGAGCATGTTTGGAGAGCTATAAATAATTTCCTATGACTGGGACACAGAATGGAAACCAAAAGTGAGTCTAGAAATTAGAGGCCAGGTGACCTGGAGTGTAGTATCAAATAATGGAGTTTGGACTTGATCTTAAGGGTGAGGAAAGTCACAGACTTGAAGCAGAGTGATGACTTGATTAGATTTTTGAGAAAAGTGTCTGTAATAAGTAATGGAGATAATGAATTATAGAGAGTGTTAACTAGAAACAGGAAAGTGAGTTACGAGGCCACTGAGTAATTCATGCAAAGGATGATGAAGTTCAGAATTAAGATAGTCACAGAGTAAATGATGGAGAAAACGAAATACATAAGACAGATATAAGCTAGGTACTGTGCAACAGATAAAACTTCATAACTCAGGAATCTGCCTTGGGGACCTGAATAGACAGTGATAGTTTTCACTGAGGTATGGGGTGTGTGTGTGTGTGTGTGTGTGTGTGTGTGTGTGTGTGTGTGTGAGAGAGAGAGATAATGGGGAGCGGAGCAGAAAAAGAGAAGGAGGGGAACATAATAAATTTGATCTGTAAGTCATTAGCACATTTGATTTGGGAAACATCTTGTCAACCATAACTCCTGATCTTAGAAAATCCATATAAGCGGCTGGGCACGGTGGCTTACACCTGTAATCCCAGCACTTCGGGAGGCCGAGGCAGGCGAATCATGAGGTCAGGAGTTCGTGACCAGCCTGACCAACACAGTGAAACCCTGTCTACTAAAAATCCAAAAATTAGCCAGGCATGGCGGCATGTGCCTGTAATCCCAGCTACTCAGGGGGCTGAGGCAGGAGAGTCGCTTGAACCCAGGGAGCAGAGGTTGCAGTGAGCTGAGATTGTGCCACTGCACTCCAGCCTGGGTGACAGATTACCCACTTAGGGTTATCTATCACAAAAATCCTAAATGAGTAATCTACGCAGTTTACCAATGAAAAATATGCAGAGGAACAAGACTAGTGGAACACCAATACACAAGGAGCTGATGGAGGGAAAGTAGCCCAAGAGAGAAATCAAGCAGGACCCTCCAGAGATTGAGATACAATGTGACTCGATGAAAATCAGTAAAAGACCCAGGAAGAGCACTCTACCCATCAAACGCTATAGAGGCCATTCATGAATGTGATGTGACCATTCAGTAGAGAGAGTGAGACAGTGAGATGAAAACACAACCTGTGAGCCAAAAATGGGTAGAAAGTATGAATTTCACAAATAGTTATTAAACACCTACTATAGACTTGCACAGAGGAAAAAGACAAGGAGGTAAATTCCATGTACCTTAACCTTAATAAAAACAATTCAACTTATTCATTGACATTCCAGATTCCATCTCTCTTATTTTATCCAAGATGATCTCAATCACCTTTGGTGCCTACAGATACTTTGTCCACTACTCCAGAATCCAGAAAACTCTGGAAACTGAATTATTGAAAAAATTCAACATGACCTGAACTAACGGGAAACTATTTGTAATCTTTCTCAATGTAAATATTCATACATTTTACTATAGTAATATTGATATATATGATTAAAGGGTGCTATGCTGTATCCCACTTTTGATATCATAAATGATACATGTTTTCTATTTGCTTTTTAGAATTAAAAAAAATTGAATTCCAGAACACATGGTTTCAAAGCCTCTAGATGAGAGATTACGGATATGTAGAATTATAACACCCGTAACACCTCAGAAAATACATGTTTATCTTTCTGTATTAGGAACTGCTGATGGGAGCCATATATAATATTTATTTTGAGTGTGAAACTTTCTGGTGGAAACCAAGTTATTGCACCAAACAACAGTCTATTTATCCCTCTCTATAGCAACTATCACCACTGCTCCGTGCACTCGCTCACAAAGCAATCGGCGGTGACTGGAGGGTGCTCCTCGGCTTGCAGAGAGATGTCCTGTCCTGGAGTTGACCTTGCTCCCCTGAGAATTCTTTTTGCTTCCTTCGCTCTATGGCCCAGGGTCTGCTGGCTCCCTTTTCTGCCCTGCACCTGGGCCTGCTTCCGTTCTCTTTTCCATGAAATCTTAGGCCAGGGGAATCTTCCCATTCTCATTTGGCAAGCTTGGGATCATTACCATTTTAGAGCTGGAAGAAAACTTGGAGAGAGCATTGAGTTCAATCCTTGCCTTTTAGAAATGATACAGAGGCACAGGGAAGTGAAGGGATTTGGCCACATCATCTAGGTAATTTATGACAAAGCTGGGATGTCCATCCAGGTGGCAATTTCACTTTACCAATCAAGGGATTCAAACATCAGAAGAATAGGTGCAGTAGGGGTGTAACGGACATTTTTGTTTCACTTTGTTTGCTGGTTGGGTTGTTTGTTTTACTATCCAATATTTGTTGTCTTTTCCTCTGGGGGGGATACCTCAAGTTTCCTTTCCAATATCTCCTCCCCTGTTTCTTTCCCAGTGCTTCAAGTAGAACTCACTCAAACCCTTAGTTCCACCAGGTAGCACATAACTCGGCCCTGAGCAATCAGAAAACCACAGCTTTCAAGCACAGTGAATGGCTCATAAATGAACTCTTGAACCAATCAGACACCTAAGGAGTTTTGATATAATTACTGAGAGAGGAGCATGTGCATGTCATTTTAATCCCCCATCAGGCCTCAGGAAACTAGGAGTACATGGCCTCAAGTTACTTAAAAACATTTTCCCATCACATGAAGACAAGAGAGGAAACCAAAGATCAGAGGTGGAAAGATACAGAAGTCTGTCTTTGACACTGTGTATTTGACATGTTCTGATGACATTGTTTGAGTCTCTAAATTCTCCCGTACCTGAAACTCACTCTACCTCTGACTTTTTCAGCCACTTAAACCAATTAGTTTCTTATTTTGTTTAAGCTCTATCTAGTGAATTCTGTGTTACGTGCGAACAGCGGGGCCTTACCCAATAAAATGGCCTTTTACAGTGTCTCTTCAAACACTGTCAGTATGTAATTTGATGACTTTTTTTTCTCTAAAGGTCTGGTACTTCTGAAATTCAACAGCTTACTGAATTAAAGAAATAAGCAGAGTGAAACTCTAACCTCTCAATGATATGCTGTAGTCTTCTACTCTACGTAAAAGACACCCATTGTTCATGTTAACAAAGTCTGATTTTCTCACTCTATCATAGATGTGTAAATCCATTTGGCTAATTTGAAACTTAAACCAGCATCATAAATTTTTATGTTGCAAACTGAAATCTGGAATTGGTCTTTTCTGTTTTTGTGTTTATAATATTTCCTGTTCTTATGAACAAAAAGAGTTAAAAAGACCTTTTACAAATTTTTTTTAGGTAAATAAGTCACAAAAGGTTTTTAAGCTTCAAACCACTGTAAAAGAATGACGTGGTAATGAGTTGAATGTAAATGAATCAGAATCATCCAGATTGTTTGCTTTCAAATCTGCGTGAATATATAAACCAAAGGGAAAGTTTTGATCGCAAAATACCCCAAGGGAGACTGGGTAATATTTAACATATTTGTGTACACTAAATTAGGCCACTTTTGTTGAATAATTACCCTATTTGCATATGAAAAGTGTCTTCCCATGGCCTCCAAAACAGAGAATTTGCTTGAGTAAAACCAATGGAAGAAGGTCTAAGTTAGACAAGGCAACTCATATACCACTCTTCAGGTGGGGCAAACCAACGGTGACAAGACAGTTTCAGGTTTAGGAGGAAGAGGGCAAGGGTTGTGTAAAGAGAGCAACAGTGATTGATTATGTCCATCTTCTCATGAAAGGAAACTTCACTCTTTTATTCAGTTTCCAAATTACCTGCCTAGGCATTTCTATTCTCATTTCAGTTTTTGGCTTGTTGCTTCTCCAATTTTACTCCATGCCACTCTCCCCTTCCCTACCTCCATTTGGCTATGTCATACCTCTTTCTGTCTCTTGAACTTGTCAAGTTCTTTCATATCTCAGGGCTTTTGCACAAGCCATTCTCTCTACCTAGAAAGCTCTTTCTGTGGCTCTTTGCAAATCAGTCCATATGATATTCTCAGACCTCTGCTCATCCAGTCTCATGTAGTCCACATCCCATTATTTTCTCTCATAACACCTTGGTAGCTTCTTCTACCACTCTTATAATGACCATTAATAGCTTATTTATTGCCTATTACTTCCTTTTAGAGTGTAAGTCCCTGAAGTGCAGAGGTAACTTTTTTGTTGTTTACTGTTTCCAGAGCCTTAAACAGTGCCTAGTACATAGTGTACAAACAATAAATATTTGTGAAAATGAATAAGGGGCTTAAGGAAGGCAATTGTACAACTATGCTCCTGTTCCATCTTTTTCCACAAAGATTTCCCTTTACCTAAAAGATACAGAGGGAAGGTTAATGTGACTAAACAGTAGCAGTCTTAGCTAGGTTTGCAGAAAGAAGGCTTTTACTTTATTTGTTTAGCTGTCATTAAGTTTCACTACAAAAAGCAGCATATTGGTGAGAAATGAGAAGTTTTCCCACACAATCAGAACAGGGCAAGAATGCTCCTTCTCACTGCTCCTTTTTAATATCGTACTGGAAGTGCTAGATAATGAAAACAAGGAAGAAAAGAGAAGGTGGGGAGGGAAGGGGAGAAAAGAGAAGAGAAGAAAAAAAAGAAGAGGTATACAGATTGGAAAGAAAGAAATAAGGCTGTCTTTGTTCACAGATGACATGATCATCTATGTAAGAAATCCAAAAGAATCAACAAAAACTCCTGGGACTAATAAGTGATTACAGCAAAGTTGCAGGATACAAAGGTCAATATACAAAAGTCATATGTTACTATATGCCAACAATAAAAAAATGGATTTTAAATTTAAAAACACAATTCCATTTGAAGTGGCCCCCCAAAATTAAATATTTCTGTATAAATCACACAATATATATACAAGATCTAAAAGAGGAAAACTATCAAACTCAGATGAAAGAAATCAATGAAGAACCAAATAAATTGGAGAAATATTTCATGTTCATAGATAAGAACACTCAATATTGTCAAGATATTGGTTCTTTCCAATCTTATCAATGGATTCCCAATCAAAACCCCAGCAGTGGAAACCCAAGCAAAACCTCAGCAATTTAGTTTTATGGACATTGATTAATTTAACATTGATATGGAGAGACAGGAGATCCAGAATCACCAAAGCAATATTGAAGGAGAACAACAAAGTTGGAAGACTAACACTACATGACCTTAAGGCTGATTATGAAACCATAGCAATTAAGACAGTATAGTGTTGGTGAAAGAGCAAACAAATCAATGAAACAGAACTGCGAGTTTAGAAATAGACTCACATAAATATGGTCAACTGATCTTTGACAAAGAAGCAAAGGCAATACAATGGATAAAAGATAATATTTTCAACAAATGGTAGTGGGACAACTGGACATCCACATGCAAAAAATTGAATCTAGACACAGACATCACACCCTTCAAAAACTCAAAATGGATTGCAGACCTAAATGTAAAATGTAAGACTACAAAACATCTAGATTATAACATAGGAGAAAATCTAGATGACTTTGGGTTTGGCAATTACTTTTTAGGTACAACACCAAAGGCATATTTATGAAAGAAATAATTGATAACCTGGGCTTCATTAAAATTAAACATTTCTGCTCTGTGAAAGACAATGTGAAGAGAATGAGAGGATAAATCACATACTGAGAGAAATATTTGTAAAAAACACATCTCATAAAGAGCTGTTATTCAAATATACAATAAACTCCTAAAACTCAATAAGAAAACAAACAATCCTACTAAAAAATGAGTCAAAAACCTAAACAGACACCTCACCAAAGAAGATATACACATTGCAAATAAGCATATGAAAGCATTCTCCACATCATATGTCATCAGGGAAATGCAAATTAAAACAACATGATACCACTGCACACCTATTAGAACGATGAAAATCCAAAACCACAAGAACACTCATTTATTGCTTGTGGGAATGCAAAATGGACGTCCACTTTGGAAGACAGTTTGGCAGCTTCTTACAGAACTAAACATATTCTTATTATACAGTCTAGCAATTGTGCTTCTTGATACTTACTCAAAAGAGTTGAAAATTTATGTCCACACAAAAACATGCAAACAAATGTTTATAGCAGCTGTATTCATAATAGCCAAAGTGTGGAAGCAACCAAGATATCCTACAGTAGGTGAGTGGATAGCTAAACTCTGGTACACCCAAACAATGAAATATTATTCAGTGCTAAAATGAAATGAGCTATCAAGCCACAAAATCACAAGGAGTAATTTCAAATTCATATTACTAAGTAAAAAAAGTGCCAAAATGAAAATCCTACATACTATACAATTCAAACTATATGACATTCTGGAAACGGCAAAACTATGGGGAAAGTAAAAAAAAAAAGAAAATTCATTGGTTGCCAGATGTCATGGGGGATGGGGAGGGATAAATCAATGGACCACAAAGGATATTTTAGGGCAGTGAAAATACTCTGTACGATACAATAATGATGAATACATTTCACTAAATATTCACCAAAACCTATAGAATGTAAAACACCAAGCGTGAAACATAGTGTCAACGATGGGTGATTATGATATACTAAAGTAGGCTCATCAATTATAACAAATGTGCCATTCTGGTGGGGAATGTGAGGACAGATGACAGATAAGAAAGCTCTGTACCTTCTGCTCAATTTTGCTGGAATCTAAAACTTCTCTGAAACCAAAGTATTTTAGAAAGAAAGAAAAAAGTATCCTGTACTATGTTTTATGACCCATAGCCTGAATGAATACAGACTTTTTGTGTTGCTATGATAGAATAACTGAGACTGAATAATTTATAATGAATGGAAATTTATTTCCTCACAGCTTCAGAAGCTGGCAACTTCCAGATTCAAGGCTCCAGAAAGTCCAAGATTCAAGGCACCAACAGATTTGGTCGTCTGGTGAGGGCTGCATCCTCCAGAGAGGAGGAACTTCATGTTTTCTCATGGCATACGGACAGGAGAGCAAGCTGGTGGAATGTTGCATGACACCTCTTTCATAAGGCTCTTACTTCCAGTAAGGAGAGAGGAGCCTTCATAGCTTAATCATCTCTTAAATGCCCCATTCTTTATTACTATCACATTGACAATACTGGAATTTTGGATGGAATACATTCAAACCACAGAAAATACATCACACTGAATTGTTCCACCAATATACATTGTTTAACTACCTTTACAAATTAAGAAAAATTAAATATTCAGAATTCTAGGATACTAGAGTGAATTCTACAATTTTTCTTCCTGGACTTCTACTTAGAGATAAACCAGGAATATAGGTGACCTTCAGATTTAAGGACAAATGCCAATTAGCCAAAGGAGAAGTAACTCAAGTAATAATGAAAAGCAAGAAAGATATCAGGCTGGATATTGTCCATGGTAAGGACAATTTTAAATTGGGAGAAGAGAGGGAAGGAGAGTGCCAAGTTCAGGCTAGAGTACAAAATGAAAGCACTCCTTGGAGAATATGGAAATTCAGCTCAGCAGAATCAACTCAGACACAGAGGTTTTATGGGTAAAATCTTAGCATAAATAAGCACAGAGACAAGAAAGGAAGGATGCCATACTTCAGGAAAGGGATTGACTTACACAAAGAGCCTACCTTGGTGGATAACTGGTTTCAAAGCACCCTGAAACCAAACTAAAAAAGTCAAGGTCCTTGGGGGTGTCATTAGAGGCAATCATATATACAGCAGAAGGGTAAAAGTGAGAAAAAGGAAAAAAAATGAAAAGAAATGAAAGAAAAGGGTAATTATGGTGGACAGTAAAGCTGATTCAAATATACAGTGATCAGGGCCAGGCACAGTGGCTCACGCTTGTAATCCCAGCACTTGAGAGGCTGAGGAGGGCAGATCACAAGGTCAGGAGATCGAGACCACCCTGGCCAACATGGAGAAACCCTGTCTCTACTAAAAACACAAAAATTAGTTGGATGTGGTGTCACATGCCTGTAATCCCAACTACTCAGGAAGCTGAGGCAGGAGAATTGCTTGAACCAGGGAGGTGGGGGTTGCAGTGAGCCAAGATCGTGCCACTGCACTCCAGCCTGGTGACAAAGTGAGACTCCATCTTAAATAAATAAATAAATAAATAAGTAGACAGCGATTTTTGCCCAAAGATACCATATTTTCTGAACCAGTAAAACCCAGGGCCCATGACCAAACTGTTGCAGGAGATCCTGGATGCATGGCTACCATGTCCATAGGCCACACTGCTTATGTGTGTAGCTTCAAGTTACATGCTTTGAGGTTAAAGCCTGTTGGGGTTTTTGTGACTGTCCTTACTTTAATAGCTAAATGCATCCTTCAAGCAATTAGAACTATCAAGCACATATTCTAGTAAATAAGGCTATCACTGGTGACATCCACCTGGAATCTGAGAATTAAGTGGATGTATCAGGACTAGGAAGTTGGGAGAAAGATTAGGACCACATAATGTTGGAGAATGGAGAACTGACCATGGCAGGTAGACCTGGGAACTGTGCTATGGAGATCACCATGTGGGTATTGAGGGGCTTTCTTGGAAGGAAAAGAGACAATCACTGAGGGCTTCACAGGATGAATTATGCACATTCTAACCAATTTTCTCTGTTAGTTCTAAGAAGAAATTGATGAAAAATAATTTTTGAGACAGATAGGCCCTTCCTCTGTCATCCAGGCTATAGTGCAGTGCAGTGGCAGAAACACAGCTCACTGTAGCTTCAACTTCCTGGGCTAAAGTGATCCTCCCATCTCAGCCTTCCAACTAACTGGGACAACAGGCATATACCACTATGCCCTGTTAATTTTTTTTTAATTTTTGGTGAGATAGAGATCTCTGTATGTTGCAGTCTATTCTCAAACTTCTGGGTTCAAATGATCCTCCAGCCTAAGCCCCATAAAGTTCTGAGATTATAGGCATGAGGCATAAATGTTTATAAGCAAAGGAAGAAACAGTAAGTAACTTGTCCAAGATCACACATTAAGTGGCAAATCTGTCTGATTCTTAGTATTTTCAAAATCCATTCTTTTCTGTTCACCCCCAGTGTCATTATCTTGTTAGACCCACTATTAGCTCTTGCCAGTATTTCTACAACTGCCCACAAAACAATATACCTATATTAGTTCATGCTTGCACTGCTATACAGAAATACATGAGACTGGGTAATTGATAAGAAAAAGAGGTTAAATTTTCTCATGCTTCTGCAGGCTGCGCAGGAAACATAGCAGCTTCTGTTGTTAGGCAGCCTCAGGAAACTTACAATCGTGGCAGAAGGTGAAAGGGAAGCAGGCACATCTCACATGGCCATAGCAGGAGGAAGAGAGTGAGGGGAAGAGGTGCCACACACCTTTAAACAACCAGATCTTGTAAAAATTCTCTCATGAGAACGGCACTAAAGGGATGATACTAAACTATTAGAAACCACCCTCATGATCCAATCACTTCCCACCAGGCCCCACCTCCAAACCATATAATTCCCCCAGCCCCCCCCAAATCTCATGTCATTCTCACACTGCAAAAATATAATAGTGCCTTCCTGACAGTCCCCCAAAGTCTCAACTCATTCCAGCATTTACTCAAAAGTCCAAAGAAGCCTCATCTGAGACAAGCCTAGTCCCTTCCACCTATGAGCCTGTAAAATCAAAAACAAGTTAGTTACTTCCAAGACACAATGGAGGTATAGGCATTGGGTAAATGCTCCTATTCTAAAAGGGAGAAATCATCCAAAAGAAAGGGGCTACAGGCCCCATGCAAGTTCAAAACTCAGCAGGACAGTCATTAAATTTTAAAGGTCCAAAATAATCTCCTTTGATTCCATGTCTCTCATCCAAGACATACTGGGGCAAAGGTCTCCCATGACCTTAGGCAGGGTGTCTTTGCAGGGATCAGCCCCCACAGCTGCTCTTAAGGGCTGGCATTGCATGCCTGTGGCTTTTCCAGGTACAAGGTGCAAGCTGACAGTGAATCTATCATTCAGTGGTCTGGAGGATGGTGACCCACTTCTCACAGCTCCACTAGGCAGTGATCCAGTGGGGACTCTGTGTGGGGGCTCCAACCCCACATTTTCCCTCCACAGTACCCTAGTGGAGATTTTCCATGAGGCCTCCACCCCCTGCAGCAGACTTCTACCTAGACATACAGGTGTTCACACATCCATTGAAATCTAGGTGGAGGCTCCCAAACCTCAACTCCTGCCTTCTGCACACCTGCAGGTCCAACACAACATGGAAGCTGCCAAAGCCTGGGGTTTGCACCCAGTGAAGCAATGGCCTAAGTGATGGCCCTTTTAGCTATGGCCAGAGCTGGGGTGGCTGGGACACAGGGTGCCATGTCCCAAGGCTGCAGAGAGCAATGGGGCCCTGGGCCTGGCCCTTGAAACCATTTTTTCCTCCTAGGCCTCCAGGCCTGTGATGGGAGGGGCTACCACAAAAGTCTCTAAATGCCCTGAATTTTCCCCATTGTTTTGGCTATTAACATTTGGCTCTTCTTTACTTATGCAAATTTATGCAGCTTTGAATTCCTCCCCAGAAAATGGGTTTTTCTTTTATACCCCATGGTTGGTCTGCAAATTTTCCAAACTTTTATGCTCTGCTTCACTTTTAAATATAAGTTCTAGTTTTAGGTCATTTCTTTGTTTATGTAAATGACCATAGGCTTTTAGAAACAGCTAAGCCACATATAGAATGCTTTGCTGCTTAGAAATTTTCTCTGCCAGATACCCTAAATCATCTCCCTCAAGTTCAAACTTCTACATATCTCTAAAGCAGGGACACAGTGCTGCCAGTCTGTTTGCTAAAGTATACTAACAGTGGCCTTTGTCCAGTTCCCAATAAGTTTCTCATCTCCATCTGAGACCTCCTCAGCCAGGACTTCACCGTCCATATCACTATCAGCATTTTGTTTCACAACAATTCAACAAGTCTCCAACTCCACATTTCCCCCTATACACCACCTTAGGAGAGGTTCTCCACACAGGCTCCACCCCTGCAGCAGGCTTCTGCCTAGACATCGAGGCCTTTCCATACATCCCCTGAAATCTATGCAAAGGATTCTAAGCCTCACCTCTTGCACTCTTTATACCCACAGGCTTAACACTATGTGGAGGCCACCAAGGCTTATGGTTTGCACCCTATAAAGCAGCAGCTTTAGCTGTACCTTTGAGCCATGGCTGGTGCTGGAGCAACTGGGATTTTGGGAGCAGTGTCCCAAGCCTGTGCAGGGTGGAAGGACCCTGGGCCTGGCACACCAAACCATTCTTTCCTCCCAAGTCCCTGGGCCTGTAATGGGATGTGCTGCCATGAAGTTCTCTGAAATGCCTTCAAGGACTTTTCCCCATTGTCTTGATTATTGGCACTTGGCTCCTTTTTACTTATGCAAATTTCTATAGCTAGCTTGAATTCATTCCCTGAAAATGGGATTTTCTTTTCTAACACATGGTCAACCTGCAAGTTTTCCAAACTTTTATGCTCTGGTTCCCTTTTAAATGGAAGTTCCAGTTTCAGGTCATTTCTTTGGTCATTTCTTTGCTCACATATATGAGATCGGTTTTCAGAAGCAGCCAGGCCACATCTTGAACATTTTTCTGCTTAGAAAGTTCTTCTGCCAGATACCCTAAATCATCACTCTCAAGTTCAAAGTTTCAAAGATCCCTAGGGCAGGAGCACAATGCCTCCAAATTATTTGCTAAAGCATAACAAAAGTGACCTTTGCCCCAGGTTCCAATAAGCTCCTCATTTCTATCTGAGACCTCCTCAACTTGGACTTCATTGTCCATATCACTATTAGTATTTTGGTCACAACAATTTGAAAAGTGTCTAGAAAGTTCCAAACTTTCCCTCATTTTCCTTTCTTCTGAGCCCTTCACACTTTACAACCTCTGGCCATTAGACAGTTTGAAAGCAGCTTCCACAGTTTCAGGTATCTTTAGGGCAATGCCCCACTCATCAATACCAATTTACTGTATTCTCCATTCTCACACTGCTATAAAAAATATCTGAGACTGGGTAATTTGTAAAGAAAAGAGGTTGAATTGGCTTATAGTTCTGCAGGCTGTACAGGAAGCATAGCAGCTTTTACTTCTTCATCTAGTTGTAAGCCTCAGGAAACTCACATTCACACTCGTGGAAAAAGATACAGGGGAATCATGGCTGTATCAGGAGAAAGAGAGAGGGAAGGGAGTTGCCACACACTTTTAAATGACCAGATCTCATGAGAACTCTATCATGAGAATAGCACCAAAGGAATAGTGCTAAACCATTAGAAACCGCCCCCATGATACAATCACCTTCAACCAGGACCTACCTCCAACACTGGGGATTAAAATTCGACATGAGGTTTGGGCAAAGACACAGATCCAAAATATATCAGTCCCTGAACCCAATCCTGTCCCTCTACAATCTATTTTCTATACCGCAACAAGAGTGAGATAGTCAAACCAGAAAACAGATCAATTCACAATCCTGCTGAAACCCTTGAAAGCCAATTCAATTTCCTCTGGCCAAAAAAGCTAGACTCCTTGGGACTGGCTATAAGTGGCCAATCACACAATGCATCATCCAGTTGTAAAATGTATCATATTTTGAGAGTGAAAGAAGAGGTTATTAAAACAGATCTAGACAAGAAGGCTGAACCAGGACTGTCACAGGCAAATAGGGACATGTGATTATGAGACTGCTCCAACTTTTTAACCCCACCCTTCACCACTTCACCCATTGCCTTCCGGTACTCTTGCTTTAATGCTGAGCTATGAGAAATCTCGTATCACATTCTTTTCACTTCTGGGGCCTTAGCATACACCTTGTCATCATCTTACTCCTCTTTACCATGTTTTCTTTACTAATTTGAACTGATCAGTTTCTTTGGAACCCAGACCAGATTTTACTTACTCCTAGAAATGTTGTACAACTTCTCAAGGCTGGGTTCAATGCTGTTGTTATGGCTTCCATTTCACTATGTGCATGCCCCTATGATTACTTTTAATGGACCATACCATAATTGCATATTTTCTAGTACATCTTCCCTTCTGATTGAATGCCCCTTTAGGATAGCACTTTATATTAATGTAATATATACTCATGTAACACCTAGCACATAGTAATACATAATTATGTAACACCTAACACATAGTTTCATTCCTAACATATATCAAGAGTTTATATGGAAACCTTTAATAGACATATATTGATTAGACTGATGGGTGGAGATAGATGAAAGGAAAAACAAACAAGAGATATTTTCCAGGTTCATAAACCACTAGTATGATTTAGTCCTTCTCTTCTTCAAGGTAATAATTTCCTGGCCTTGCTATGCGTTTGAATCCATGAATTGGAATATCAGATATTAGAGACAAGGAATCTGTATTATTAGCAAGATTGTTGAGTGATTCTTATAAACCCCAGTCTGGTTTGCCTAAATTTAAGAAAGAACGTATTTGTAGTGCCCATCTTATAGATTTTCTTCATTTCTATACACTTTGTTCTGGTGGAGATAAGTGTTAACTTTCTATGTGAAAATAAGAGGGGATTTGCTTTGGAATTGTTAGGTTGCAATATTTGCAGTCTAAGAAAAACAAAACAGGAAGAATCCTTGGTACAATACTGCTCCTAGAAAGGTTCAGTGATATAAAATGAACAAAAGTAGGTTTATTTAGATATGTATCTGAGGGTCCTCAGTCTAGATATCTATCTTGTCTAACTGGAGCTAGCTCCTATTGGCTCAATCCTATGGTCAACATTTTTAAGATGAAAAAGATTCTTTAGACTAAGCCAGGGCTGGGAGTAGAGAGAAGTCACTAGTTCTCCTTAGGGAACACATTTGCTGATTTTTAAAAATTTGCCACATTTCCTATCTTTAGCATTTGAAAAATATTGACTGTACTGAAAGGTTTTTAATTTATGGCAGGTTACTAGAGATTTTTCAGGGCAGCCTGATCCAACTATTCCCTTTGAAGTAGTGCCTATAATAGAGTGCACTTCACCAAAGAAGAGAAAAGAAAAATAGCCTGTCTCCTTGAGAACAAGAACAAACGGACTGCAAACATGAATCGTAGGCCACTTTCTGAGTAGAAGAACTGAGCCACTCAGAGTTGAGTGGCCAGCAAATCTGTAATCTCCTCCACATCTCATTTAGTTGTGTCTGGAAGGCAAGACGGGGCAAAGACTTCTCTCTGATGACTTCTCAGAATCAGTCACCCTTGGACCATCAATCTATGGATTAAGAATCTCAAAAAAGGGAGAGTGGTTTGAACTTTTAATGAGGGAAGGGAAATGGAGGTCAGAAGACAGACTCCACCACCTATGCTGCTGCCAGTTTATTGTAAGTGTTGGATGAAAAACCCAAATTCAGGGCTCAGTATTTTATCCCTTCATAAAAACAAGCCTTACAGGATTTGTCCGAAGTGCCAACCCTAGTTACCACAATTCATCTCCATAAAATGTGCTGTGTTCCTTGGTGAAAGCTGCCATATAAAAGGTCAGGGTACCATCTAGGCTTGTTTTGTTCTTGGGAACTTTGTTGTAAAGATTAACATTTTGGCTTTACTTAAAAAAAAAATCTCACATATAAAGGTAAAGATAGATAAATATCTAAGGCCTTGGTGATGTATCCCATAGGCATTTGGGTGTCTCATGAATGAGAATAATATTAGGCTTTGTATCTCCATGGAGCAGCAAATTGGTTGTAAATAAAGCAGAAGGGCCAATCTGGAAAATATTAATTAGAAGGCAATTAAAAAATGACTAGCTAGCTGTACATCAAGGTTGGGAACAGTGGAGTTAGAAAAAGAGATAAGTGTAGTTAAGTGAGAAATCTAGATTAAGAAAGGAAAAACCTGTTGTAGACAGTCTGAAAGAGATTCTAGGTGTTTGAAGATGTCAGGCAAAAAGATCTTATTCATCAGACCAGTTAACAAATATGTATTAAGCACATATGTTTTTAAAATTTTTATTTTGAAATAATTTTGGACTGAAGAACAGTTGCAAAAACAGTAGGGCAAGTTTCTAATTTTTATATATATTTTTCTCACTAATTTTAGTGTTATCAATGATACTTGCCTATAAAATTATTACTGTCATTTCTGCCTAACGATAATTTTTCCATTTCCCTCATCCCTTAGATATTTATTAATTCCTATTACACTTTTTTAAAAGCTGTTCCTTATCAATCAATCATTTATTCAATTATTTATATAAATATGAATTCAGATATTTATTTTATGGATTCTAATGTGATGCGACTACATACTTTTGCAAGATAATATGTTAGGTACTAGAAGTACAGTGACAAATAAGACCAAGGCCTGTACTCCCTTACATAAAGACTAGGCCTATAATAGACAAAGAAACCAAAAATTACAATTCACAGTAAGAAAGCCTATGTTGTTGGCGGTGTCTAAACTCAGAGGTGCCTTCTCAGAGAAAGGTAACACAATAAATGGCAATTCAATCCTACTTACCCAAGCCAAAATCCTTGAAGCTGTATGACTCTTCTGTTTTTCTTATAGACAACCTTGTATCCATTGGGTCTACTTTCTAAGTTCATTCACAATAAGGCCTCCATCTCACCACTGTCACTACTAACCCTATCCAAGACATCACCATCCATTACTTGTAGTATATCAATAGTTTTGAACTGGTTTAGAGACAATGGGTTCATAGGTGGAAAAGAAAGGACACTGTAGACGAATAAAGCCACCTATCCTAGTTTGGACTAGGTAACTGGCCTGATCTGCAAGAGTATTTCAGGTCATAAATACCCTTGTATCTGTTTCCATGTCTTCATTATTTTATGTTTTACATATTTGCCCACACAGTGCAGTGACAAATTATTTTAATGAAGCTTAAAGAAAGGACTTTCTGAGACAAAGAGCTTGTGCTTTGTAGCAAAGCCTTAATCTAGCCCCACAGAAAGAAGCTTCCCATCTTTACATGCATTCTTTTCACCAAAGATAGTATTTTCAAACTCCTATAATATTTGCTATAAATAGAAGTCACCATGTCCATTGAGGACATAACTAGAATTTTCAGTTAAAAGAGCACACATTCCCATACAGCTTGAAATCATAGCTTGATGAAGAAATTTAAATTCTCAGTATTTTAGATCCTTGTTGATTTAACAATTCAGCAACTAACCTTTGATTTTATTTTCAGTGCTCAGTACTATACTAAGCATTGGAGATACAGTGGAGACTAATACAGACATGTTCCTGGCCCTTATCAGTCTAGCAGAGAAAGCAAATAATTAATTAAAGTGACAATGTGTTCATAGGTGGAGAAGAAAGGACACTGTAGACAATTAAAGGCACCTATCCTAGTTTGGATTCAGTAACTGGCCTGGTCTATAAGATTGTTTCAGGCCATAAAAGAACTGAAAGGTTGCTAATGTGTAGCGATAAATAAGGAGTATGAAGAACTGGGGAACAATGAGGCTAAAGCATTAATCGGGGAAATGCTGAAGACCATTTTAGACATGTTAGAGATGCTAAGATTTACCAGACAATGGAAAGTTACTTCAGGGCTTTTAAAGGGGATAAAACATATTCATATTTGTAATTTTTAAACACTATACTGGCAGTCCATGTGCAGGCCAGTTTACAAATGTGACAATAGGGGATATGAAAAGACAATCTAGGAGATTCCTGTGGCAGAACAGGCAAAAGATCAAAGTATTTTAGATTTGGCTAATAATAGTGGAAATGAAGAAAGGATTCAGGAGATGCTAGAAGGTAGAATAAATCCAGACATGGTAATTGATTAGATATGAAAGTTGAAAACAGATGTGTAAAAGACAGTCTCCAGAGTTCTGGCTTGGACAACTGAGTGTGCAATGGAGCATTCACTGAGATAGAGCAAGTAGAAGAGGATGAAGTTTGCAAGGGAAACTCATAACTTTCATTTTGGACATAAATAATTTAGAAAGAAGTAAGTGTAAATGTCAAATGGGGAATTGGATGCATGTGTCTACAGCTCAGGAAACAGCTGATGTTGAAGATGTGCATTTTGAACTTATAACCATACAGATACTATTTCAAACCATAGGAGAGATTGGGTTGCCTATTAAAGGAGTGTAGGTTGAGAAGAAAAGAGGCCAGTCACATAAATCTGGGGGAATCCCACCTGGAAATATTTCACAGGGAATGCTGGGTAGCAAAGTTGACTGAGAAGGAGTGCTAGAGAAGCGGGAATAAAACAAAAAAGACAATGTCATAAAGCAGAGAATATCTCACTTTTCTCTCCTACTAGTGTAGCTTCTGTCTCTACTCTTTTTTCCCCACAAGTCTACCTCTGCTTCTCCATTTTCTCATGTCATGCTGCAAAACTGAATGGACACTTCTGATCAGTCTTTTTATTTATTATACTTTAAGTTCTAGGGTACATGTGCACAACGTGCAGGTTTCATACATAGGTATACATGTGCCATGTTGGTTTGCTGCACCCATCAACTCATCATTTACATTAGGTATTTCTCCTAATGCTATCCCTCCTGCAACCCCCAACACCTGACAGGCCCCGGTGTGTGATGTTCCCTGCCCTGTGTCCAAACGATCTCATTTTTCAATTCCCACCTATGAGTGAGAACATGCTGTGTTTGCTTTTCTGTCCTTGTGATAGTTTGCTGAGAATGATGGTTTCAAGGTTAATGCCCCTGCAAAGGACATGAACTCATCCTTTTTTTATGGCTGCATAGTATTCCATGGTGTATATGTGCCACATTTGCTTAATCCAGTCTATCATTGATGGACATTTGGGTTGGTTCCAAGTCTTTGCTATTGTGAATAGTGCCACAATAAACTTACGTGTACATATGTCTTTATAGTAGCATGATTTATAATCATTTGGGTATATACCCAGTAATGGGATTGCTGGGTCAAATGGTAATTCTAGTTCTAGATCCTTGAGGAATTGCCACACTGTCTTCCACAATGGTTGAACCAATTTACACTCCCACCAACAGTATGAAAGTGTTCCTATTTCTCCACATCCTCTCCAGCATCTGTGTTTTCTGACTTTTTAATGATTGCCATTCTAACTGGCATGAAATGGTATCTCATTGTGGTTTTGATTTGAATTTCTCTGATGACCAGTGATGATGAGCATTTTTTCATGTGTCTGTTGGCTGCATAGATGTCTTCTTTTAAGAAGTATCTGTTCATATCCTTTGACCACTTTTTGATGGGTTTTTTTTTTTTTCTTATAAACTTGTTTGACTTCTTTGTAGATTCTGGATATTAGCCCTTTGTCAGACGGGTAGATTGCAAAAAATTTCTACCATTCTGTAGGTTGCCTGTTCACTCTGATGGTAGTTTCTTTTGCTGTACAGAAGCTCTTTAGTTTAATTAGAACCCATTTGCCTATTTTGGCTTTTGTTGCCATTGCTTTTAGTGTTTTAGTGATGAAGTTCTTGCCCATGACTATGTCCTGAATGGTATTGCCTAGGTTTTCTTCCAGGGTTTTTACAGTTCTAAGTCTAACATTTAAGTCTTTAACACACCTTGAACTCATGTTCATATAAGGTGTAAGGAAGGGATCCAGTTTCAGCTTTCTACTTATGGCTAGCCAGTTTTCCCAGCACCATTTATTAAATAGGGAATCTTTTCCTCATTTCTTGTTTTTGTCAGATTGGTCAAAGATTAGATGGTTGTAGATGTGTGGTGTTATTTCTGAGGCCTCTGTTCTGTTGCATTGGTCCATATATCTGTTTTGGTACCAGTACCATGCTGTTTTGGTTACTGTAGCCTTGTAGTATAGTTTGAAATCAGCTAGTGTAATGCCTCCAGCTTTGTTCTTTTGGCTTAGGATTGTCTTGGCAATGCGGGCTCTTGTTTGGTTCCATATGAACTTTAAAGTAGTTTTTTCCAATTCTGCGAAGAAAATCATTGGTAGCTTGATGGGGATAGCATTGAATCTATAAATTACCTTGTGCAGTATGGCCATTTTCACAATATTGACTCTTCCTATCCATGAGCATGGAATGTTCTTCCATTTGTTTGTACCCTCTTTAATTTCGTTGAGCAGTGGTTTGTAGTTCTCCTCGAAGAGGTCCTTCACATCCCTTTAAGTTGGATTCCTAGGTATTTTGTTCTCTTTGTAGCAATTGTGAATGGGAGTTCACTCATGACTTGGCTCTCTGTCTATTATTGGTGTATAGGAATGCTTGTGATTATTGCCCATTGATTTTGTATCCTGAGATTTTGCTGAAGTTGCTTATCAGCTTAAGGAGATTTTGGGCTGACACGATGGGGTTTTCTAAATATATAATCATGTCATCTGCAAACAGGGAAAATTTGACTCCCTCTTTTCCTAATTGAATACCGTTTATTTTGTTCTCTTGCCTGATTGCCCTGGTCAGAACTTCCAACACTATGTTGAATAGGAGTGGTAAGAGACAGCATCCTTGTCTTGTGCCAGTTTTCAAAGGGAATGCTTCCAGCTTTTGCCCATTCAGTATGATATTGGCTGTGGGTTTGTCATAAATAGCTCTTATTATTTTAAGATACATTCCATCAATACCTAGTTGAGGAAGAGATTTTAGCATGAAGGGCTCTTGAATTTTGTCAAAGGCCTTTCTGCATCTTTGAGATAATCATCTGGTTTTTGTCATTGGTTCTGTTTATATGATGGATTACATTTATTGATTTGCATATGTTGA
>NW_026652284.1:99528286-99554696 GCF_009828535.3 Hylobates moloch
GCTGTTAGTCTGATGGGCTTCCCTTTGCGGGTAACTCAACCTTTCTCTCTGGCTGCGCTTAACACTTTTTCCATCATTTCAACCGTGGTGAATCTGATAATTATGTGTCTTGGAGTTGCTCTTCTCGAGGAGTATCTTGGTGGCATTCTCTGTATTTCCTGAATTTGAATGTTGGCCTGCCTTGCTAGGTTGTGGAAGTTATCCTGGATAATATCCTGAAGAGTGTTTTCCAACTTGGTTCCATTCTCTCCATCACTTTCATGTACACCAGTCAAATGTAGATTTGGTCTTTTCACATAGTTCCATATTTCTTGGATGCTTTGTTCATTTCTTTTTACTCTTTTTTTTTCTAACCTTGTCTTCTCACTTTATTTCATTGATTTGATCTTCAATCACTGATACCCTTTCTTCCACTTGATCGAATTAACTGTTGAAACTTTTGCATGTGTCACGAAGTTTTCGTGGCATGGCTTTCAGCACCATCAGGTCATTTAAGGTCTTCTCTACACTGTTTATTCTAGTTAGCCATCCGTCTAATCTTTTTTCAAGGTTTTTAGCTTCCTTGTGATGGGTTCAAACATCCTCCTTTAGCTCAAAGAAGTTTGTTATTACCAACCTTCTGAAGCCTACTTCTGTCAGCTCATCGAAGTCATTCTCTGTCTAGCTTTGTTCCATTGCTGACGAGGAGCTGCAATTCTTTGCAGGAGAAGAGGCACTCTGACTTTTAGAATTTTCAGCTTTTCTGCTCTGGTTTCTCCCCATCTTTGTGGTTTTATCTACCTTTGGTCTTTGACATTGGTGACCTACAGATGGGGTTTTGGTGTAGATGATCTTTTTGTTGATGTTGATGCTATTCCTTTCTGTTTGTTAGTTTTCCTTCTAACAGTCAGGTCCCTCAGCTGCAGGTCTCTTGGGGCTTGCTGGAGTTCCACTCCAGACCCTGTTTGCATGGATATCACCAGCAGAGGCTGCAGAACAGCAAATATTGCAGAACAGCAAATATTGCTGCCTGATCCTTCCTCTGGAAACTTCGTCCCAGATGGGTACCCACCTATATGGGGTGTCTGTCAGTCCCTACTGGGAGATGTCTCCCAGTTAGGCTACATGGGGGTCAGGGACCCACTTGAGGAAGCAGTCTGTCCATTCTCAGAGCTCAAATGCCATGCTGGGAGAACTACTGCTCTCTTCAGAGCTGACAAGACAGGGACACTTAAGTCTGCAGAAGTTGTCTGCTGCCTTTTGTTCAGCTATGCCCTTCCCACAGAGGTGGAGTCCAGAGGCAGTAGGCCTTGTTGAGCTGCGGTGGCCTCCACCAAGTTTGAGCTTCCCAGCTGGTTTACCTATTCAAGCCTCAGCAATGGCAGACACCCCTCCCTCAGCCAGGCTGCCACCTCGCAGATCAATCTCAGACTGCTGTGCTAGCAGTGAGCAAGGATCTGTGGGCATGAGACCCACCGAGCCAGGCACAAGAGAGAATCACCTTGTCTGCCGGTTGCTAAGACCTTGAGAAAAGTGCAGTATTTGGGCAACGAGTGTCCCATTTTTCCAGGTAGTCTGTCACACCTTCCCTTGGCTAGGAAAGGGAAATTTCCCAACCCCTTGTGCTTTTCGGGTGAGGTGACACACTGCCCTGCTTCAGCTCACCCTCCATGGGCTGTATCCACTGTCCAACCAGTCCCAGTGAGATGAACCAGGTACCTCAGTTGGAAATGCAGAAATCACCCATCTTCTGCATTGATCATGCTTGGAGCTGCAGACCGGAGCTGCTCCTATTAGGCCATTTTGGAATGCCCCTCAATCAGTCTTATTTCAAAATGGTTTTTCAGCAGTCTTCTATAAAGTCAGCAATTTCCATTAATCTATTGCTGTGTAAAAAAGCACCCCAAACTTACTGACTTACAGTAACAATCTATTATTTTCTTCCATGGACCTGGATTAACTGGGCTCAGATGTTTTTTGCTTACAGTGTCATGATGTGCTGTTGCAACCAGATATCTACTGGGGCTGCACTCATCTGAAGGCTTAACTGAGATGAACAAGCAAAATGAATCATTTACATAGTTGACAGTTTAAGCTATCAGTTGGGAATTGAGCTGGGGCTATCTACTGAAGTGTCTATATATGGCCTCTTGTACCAGCTACCAGTTTATTGCCTCTCAGCTCCAAATCTACCCTTCTCTGCCCTGTTTTGTGATACTGCGGCTGGACCCCATCAGCTTGTAAAATGAGAGGCTTTTTAATAGAAGGCACTGGGGTGACACTGCAAGGTGATAGCAACAGGAAGAAATTTCTCTTCTGGGTTATAATTCTCCATTATCATTCAGTATTGGTGCTTGGTGGCCCACGTGGATTAGCTTCAACTGTAGCTTCAGACCACATTCTCCCTAGTGGTAGGCATTACTAAGTTATGACGGCAGGCAGCTTCTGTGGTAGTTCTAGCTGGACCTTCAGGCCACATGCTGCCCAGCCTGGGCTTCGCTGCAGCAGCTCTAGCCTATAACCCCCTTCCATAGAGCCACAACAACCTACAGCCTCCTGCCCCACCCACTTATTTGCTACTTTTAGCCTGCATTTTTCTACAGTAGCCATAGCTTCTCCAAAGAGGTCCAAATCTCAGAGTTGAGGGAAAGAACCTCTTTCCAGTCTTAAATTATTTTTTGTTTTGCTCTAGACATGGTAGTTTGTAAATGCTACTTTTGGGATATCTTAAAATTCATGGTTAACCCTTTTAGTAGCTAACTAACTCTACTTTATATTACATTTTCCTTGTCCAGATAACTTGCATGGTTTCTGTCTCTGACTAGACCCTAATTGATTTACCTCCTTATGTGTCCCAGACTTTTCATAAGATGGGTTTCTAGAGAAAATGACTCAGATATCAGTCCTAGATTACTTTGTCTTCCCTATATACATCATTCTTTCAGTTAGATCACCTAGAATCATAGTTTAAAATATCATCTATACAGTATTGACTCCCAAATCTACAACTCCAATTAAAATTTCGCTGACCTCCAAATCATAATTTAACTACGTGCTTATCATCTCCATCTCATAGATAATTCAAACAAAGCTCTTAATTCCACATTTTATAAATAAACTGTTTGAAAAGGCATCACTAGGAGTGACACCAGCAAATAGTGATATAGGATTTTCCTGCACTTGTCCTCATACAGAAATATCAATTGGAACAACTATCCATAATTGAAAACACCTTCACAAGAGCTAAGGAAACCAGAGGAGAAATTAAAACGTTTGAAGGAAAATTACAACATTTGAGCATAGCACAAAAATAATAAAAGACACTGTATTAGTCTGTCCTCACACTGCTATAAAGAACTGCCCAAAATTGAGTAATTTATAAAGAAAAGAGGTTTAATTGACTCACAGCTCTGCAGGGCTACAGAGGCCTCAGAAAACTTACAATCACGGCAGAAGGCGAAGCAAACATGTCATTCTTTACATGGTGGCAGGAAGGAGAAGTGCTGAGCAAAGGGGGAAGAACCCCTTATAAAACCACCAGATCACTATCACGAGAACAGCATGAGGGTAACCACCCCCATGATTCAATTACCTCCCACCAGGTCCCTCCCACAACACATGGGGATTATGGGAACTACAAGATGAGATTTGAATAATATAGTTTGAATACAGCCAAACTATATTATTCCACCTCTGGACTTTCCCAAATCTCATCTTTCTCATATTGCAAAACACAGTTATGCCTTCCCAACAGTTCCCCAAAGTATTTTTTTTTAGATAAGGAAATTGAGTCTCAGGTTTTATTTATTTATTTATTTATTTAATTATTATTAATATACTTTAAGTTTTAGGGTACATGTGCACTACCTGCAGGTTTGTTACCTAGGTATCCATGTGCCATGTTGGTGTACTGCACCCATTAACTCATCATTTAGCATTAGGTATATCTCCTAATGCTGTCCCTCCCCCCTTCCTCCACCCCACAACAGTCCCCGGAGTGTGATGTTCCCCTTCCTGTGTCCATGTGTTCTCATTGTTCAATTCCCACCTATGAGTGAGAACATGCGGTGCTTGGTTTTTTATTCTTGCGATAGTTTACTGAGAATGATGGTTTCCAGTTTCATCCATGTCCCTACAAAGGACATGAACTCATCATTTTTTATGGCTGCATAGTATTCCATGGTGTATATGTGCCACATTTTCTTAATCCAGTCTATCATTGTTGGACATTTGGGTTGGTTCCAAGTCTTTGCTATTGTGAATAGTGCCGCAATAAACATACGTGTGCATGTGTCTTTATAGCAGCATGATTTATAGTCCTTTGGCTATATACCCAGTAATGGGATGGCTGGGTCAAATGGTATGTCTTAACTCATTTCAGCATCAACTCAAAAGTTCAAGTCCATAGTCTCATCTGAGAGAAGGCAAGTTCCTTCTGCTTTGTAAAATCAAAAGCAAGTTAGTTACTTCCTAGATACAGTGGAGATATAGGCATTGGGTAAATAAACTCATTCCAAATGGGAGAAATTGGCTAAGACTAAAAAGGCTACAGGCCCCATGCAGGGCCGAAATCTGATAGGGTAGTCATTAAGCCTTAAAGTTCCAAAATGATCTTCTTTGACACTACGTCCCACATCCAGGTCATGCTAATGCAAGGGATGGGCTCCCACAGACTTGGGCATCTCTATCCCTGTGGCTTTGCAAGGTACAGGCCCCATCCTGGCTGCTTTCACAGGCTGGCATTAAGTGTCTGTTGCTTTTCCAGGCACTTGGTGCTAGCTGTCAGCAGATCTACCATTCTGGTGTCTGGAGTATGGTTGCCCTCTTCTCACAGCTCCACTAGGCAGTGCCCCAGTGGGGACTCTGTATGGGGTATCCAACCCCACATTTCCCTTCCACAATGCCCTA
This sequence comes from Hylobates moloch, assembly GCF_009828535.3. Classification (NCBI taxonomy): domain Eukaryota; kingdom Metazoa; phylum Chordata; class Mammalia; order Primates; family Hylobatidae; genus Hylobates; species Hylobates moloch. Next base: position 99,533,174 of record NW_026652284.1, read on the forward strand.
GCAGAGGTTCTCCATAAGGGCTCTGCCCCTGCAAGAAAACTTCTGCCTGGATATTCAGGCATTTCCATACATCCTCTGAAATCTAGGCAGAGGTTCCCCAACCTCAATTCTTGACTTCTGTGCACTTGCAGGCCCAACACCATCTGTAAGTCACTAAGACTTGGGGCTTTCTCTCTCTGAAGCAATAGCCTGAGCTGTATATTGGCCGTTTTAGCCACAGCTGGGATATAGGGCACTAAGTCCCATGACTGCAAAAAGCAGCAAAGCCCCGGGCCCAGCCCACAAAGTCATATTTTCCTCCTAGGCCTTCAGACCTGTGATAGGAGGGGCTGCTGTGAAGTTCTCTGACATGCCCTGGAGATATTTTCTCCATTATCTTGGTGATTAAAATTTGGCTCCTTGCTACTTATGCAAATTTCTGCAGCTGGCTTGAATTTCTCCCCAGAAAATGGGTTTTTATTTTCTAACACATCATCAAGCTGCAAATTTTCCAAACTTTTATGCTCTGCTTCCTCTTGAATCTTTGTTGCTTAGAAATTTCTTCCACCAGATACCCTAAATCATCTCTCTCAAGTTCAAAGTTTCACAAATCTCTAGGGCAGGGAAAAAATGCCGCCAGTCTCTTTGCTAAACCTTTGCTCCAGTTCCCAAGAAGTTCTTCATCTCCATTTGAGACCACCTCAGCCTGGACTTCATTGTCCATATCACTATCAGCAATTTGGTCAAAGCAATTCAATAAGTCTCTAGGAAGTTCTAAACTCACCCACATTTTCCTGTCTTCTTCTGAGCCATCTAAACTGTTCCAACTTCTGCCCATTACCCAATTCCAAAGTTGCTTCCACATTCTCAGGTATCTCAGAGAATGCCCTACTACCTCAGTGCCAATTTACTGTATTAGTCCATTCTCACACCATTATAAAGAACTACCTAAGACTGGGTAACTTATAATGGAAAGAAGTTTAACTGACTCACAGTTCTGCATGGTTAGAAGGCCTCAGGAAACTGACAATCATGGCAGAAAGGGAAGCAAACATGTCCTTCTTCATATGGTGGCAGGAAGGAGAAGTCCTGAGCAAAGGAGGAAGAGCCCCTTATAAAACCAGCAGATCTCATGAGAACTCACTCACTATCACAAGAACAACATGGGGGTAACCACCCCCATGATTCAATTATCTCCCACTGGGTTCCTCCCATGACACATGGAGATTATGGGAACTACAATTCAAGATGAGATTTGGGTGGGGCACAGCTAAACCATATAAGACACATTGAAATTTATAAGAAGGACAGTTTCACATTACCTGCATTACCCCTCTTCCCAATCCCAGGCAAAGGAGAGAGATACCCACTACTTGGAGAAAGAAAAGTGAAGCAAGCACCAGACTGCCTTGGACTCTAACATTGGTCCTGCACCAGTAAAGTCCACTACCTTGCAGGCCCCTAAGCTCCAGACTCCAGGCTGCTACCTGTGGATTAAGCCTGTAGGTTCACTTTTACACGAGGCCTGATACTGCAGCCCCAGGCTTTGGACACACCCCAATGCTAGGCCAACTCCACAAACTCAGGCTGTAGGTTGGACCCCACAAACCAGGCTCCAAGCTGGTCACCACAGCCCTAGACTCCAGGTTAGTTGTTGTGGCTCCAGACATTAGGTCAGCACCCATGGTTCCAGGTTTTAGACTGGCCCCATTGACCCCGACTCCATGCCTGCCTCAGCACCAGGCCAGCTTCAGGCTCTAGGCAGGTCTCTGTGGACACAGGCTCCACAGAACCTAGGGTCCAAGCACACCCCAGTAGACCCCAGTGCCATCCCAGATCCTGCAGACCAAGGTTCAGGGATCACCTCTGTAAACATGCACTCTAGGCCAGCCCCATGGACCCAAGTCTCATATCTGCCCAATGGACTCAGACCACCTGTATGCCTCAGACACCAGTCCTATCCCAGTGCCTGGCCAATCTCTGCAGACAGGCTCAAGGTCCACCCCTGTTCAAGCCAGTGCCCACAGAAGTTCCAGGTCTGCCCCCACATACTTAATCAACAGATCCACCCCAGTGGATCTAGGTTCCAGGCTCAATTTTCAACCTGGGTCCACAGGGACCCAGGATGTTCCCAGCCAAAGCCAATATGCAGAGACTAGGGTACTTTTTCAAATACGTTGCCACCAATGCAAGGCCATTTCATTGGGTACCTGGTGAAAAAAAGAATCAAGAAAATATAACACTACCAAAGAAACAAAAATCAAACACCAGTAACATACCCTAAAGAAAGATTTATGACCTGCTTTACAAATAATTCAAAATAAGAATTTTAAATAAGTTCAATGAACTACATAAAAATATAGATGGATAACTAAGCAAAATCAGAAAAGAATACACAAACAAAATGAGAACTTCAACAACAAAAAAAATCAGAATCAACAGAAATTCTACACCTAAAAAACATAACGGCTGAACTAAAAAATTCCATAGAGAACTTCAACAGAAATTTCAATTAAGCAGAAAAAAACAGTCAGTGAATTTGAAGACAGATCATTTGAAATTAGAGGAACAAAATGAAAAAAGAATGAAAAAGAGCAAAGAAAGCCTATGGGAATTATGGGACACCACCAAGCAAACCAACATATGTATTACAAATACCCCAAAAGGATCAGAGAAGGCGATAGGGGCAGAGAGCTTATTTAAGGAAATAATGACAGAAAACTTTCCAAATATGAAAAATAGATTTAAATATCCCAGTGCAGAAAGCACAAAAGTCTCCAATCAGGTTCAATCCAAACAAAACTACACTAAGACATATGATAATAAAACTTAGAAAATCAAAGCTGAGAGAGGATCCTAAAAGCAGCAAGACAAGCATATCACATACAAGAGAATTCAAGTATGGTTCTTGACAGGTTTCTTAGCATAAACCTTACAGACCAGAAAAGAGTGAGATGATATATTTAAAGTGCTTAATTATTAGGCCAGGATTTATGAAAATAAAAAAACAAAAATAAACAAAAAAGAATAAAGTACCCAAAAAAAAAAAAAAAACTGGCAATGAAGAATACTTTACCTGGCAAAGCTGTCCTTCAGAAATGAAGGAAAGGTAAACACTTTACCAACAATGACAGCAACAAAAGCTGAAGGAATTCATCACCACTAGACCTTCTTTACAAAAAATGCCAAAGGGAGTTCTAGAATAGTCACATGAAAACATATTAAAGTATAAAACTCACTGATGAAAGTAATTATACTGTTGAATTCAGAATACTGTAATACTACTATACTATCAGCATGTAAAACACTTAAATCTTTAGTATGAAGGTTAAAAGACAAAACTATTATTATTAAAACTAATAATAGCTACAATAATTTGTTAAGAGATATGCAGTATGAAAACATATAAACTGTGACATCTAAAACATAAACTATGTAGGGATTAGAGTAAAAGTGTAGTTTTTATATGTGATCAGAGTGTATTTATTCACAACCTAATATCTAAGCCTCATGGCAATCACAAAGCAAAAACCTGTAGTATATACACAAATTATAAAAAGTGAGAAAACAAAGTATAGCACTATACAAAATTATCTAATCACAAAGGAAGACAGCAAGAGAAAAAGAAAGGTACAAAGAAGCTACAAAACAACAAGAAAACAATGTAAATGGCAGTAGTAAGTTCTTACTGATCAATAATTACCTTGAATATTGTATTAGTCCATTTTCTGTCCCTTAAAACAGAATACCTAAAACTGGATAATTTAGAAGACATAAAATTGAATTCTTACAGTTCTAGAGATTGAGAGGGGCATATCTGGTGAGAGCCTTCTTGCTGGTAGGGACTCTGAAGAGTCCTGAAGTGGCACGAGGTATCACATAACAAGAGGGCTTAGCATACTAACATGTTGCTAGATCAGGTCTCTCTTGTTCTTATATAGACACCAGTTCCCCTTCCATGATAATGCATTAATCCATCAACCCATTAATTTGTTAATCTATAAATGGATTAATTCATTCATTCATGTTAATTCATTCATACAGGCAGAGCCCTTATGATCTGATCACCTCCTAAAAGCCCCAACTCTCAACACTGTCACATGAAGGGCCAAGTTTCAACAGGAGGTTGGGAGGGATATTCAAACCATAGCAAATATAAAGAATTAAAATTTCCATTCAAAAGACAAAGAGTGACTGAATAGATTTTTAAAAAGACCCAACTATATTCTACCTATAAGAGACTGATTTCACCTTTAAGGACACACATAAACTGACAGTGGATGGATGAAAAAAACATATTCCATGGAAATGGAAACCAAAAGAGAGAAGGAATAGCTACGCTTACATAAAATAAAATATACTTTAAGTCAAAAACTGTATAAGGAGAACAAGAATGATATTATATAATGGAAAGGGGTCATTGCATTCTGTACTATAATATGCTCTTGATATACTGTAAATATACATGCATCCAACATTGGAGCATATAAATGTATAAAGCAAATATTAATAGATGTTAAGGGAGAGAAAGACTGTAATAATAGACAACTTCAATATTCCACTTTCAACAATGGACGGATCATCCAACCTAATAGATACTTGCAGAAAATTTCATCCAACAGCAGCAGAATACTGCAGAGTATTCTTCTCAAGTCACAGAAAACATTTTCCAGGATAGATTATATGCTCAGCCACAAAACAAGTCTTAACAAATATAAGAAAATTGAAATAAAGTATCTTTTTTGACCACAATGATATAAAACTAGAAATCAATGGCAGGAAGAATTTTGGAAAATTCACAAATACAGTCATGTACCATATAATGATATTTCAGTCAATGATGCACTGCAAATACAATAGTCTCATAAGATTGTAGTACTGTATTTTTACTGCACCTTTTCTATGTTTAGATATGTTTAGATACACAAATACTTACCATTGTGTTATAATTGCCTAGAGTATTCAGTACAGTAATGTCCTGTATAGTTTTGTAGCCTGGGATTGATAAGCTATACTGTATAGCCTAGGTATGTAGTAAGCTATACCAACCGTGTTTGTGTAACTACACGCTATGATGCTTGCACAATGACAAAAACCACCTGACACTTTTCTCATAACATATCCATGACTGTATGTGGAAATTAAACAACATACTCCTGAACAACCAATGCATCAAAGAAGATATTAAAGGGCAACATAAAATATTTATTGAGACAAACAAAAATGAAAACACAACCTAGCAAAACTTATGGAATGCATCAAAAGCAGTTTTAAGAGAAAGTTTACAGCAATAAAGGCTCACCTAACAGAAGAAAAAATATCTCAAATAAACAACTTAATACTACACCTCAAGGAACTAGAAAAAAAAAAAAACTAAGCCCAAACTTTGTGAAATGAAGGAAATAATAAAGATCAAAACAGAAATAAATGAAACAGAGACTAGCAAAACAATACAAAAGATCAATAAAACTAATAATTGTTTTTTGAAGAGATAAACAAAATTGACAAACCTTCATCTGGACTAAGAAATAAAGAAGATTCAAATAAATTAAATCAGAAATTAAAGAGGCAACCTTACACCTGATATCAGAGAAATACACAGGATCATAAGAGACTACTATGAACAATTATATGCCAACACATTGAATAACCTAGAAGAAATAAATTCCTAGATACATATAAACTATCAATACTGAATTATAAAGAAATAGAAAATCTGAATAGACCAATAATAATTAAGGAGATTGAGTCAGTAATAAAATGTCTCCTATCAAAGTAAAGCCAAATGCCTGATGACTTTACTGCTGAATTCTACCAAACATTTAAAGAATTAATACCAATTATTCTGAAACTCTTCCAAAATTTTGAAGAGGGAATATTTCCAAACTTATTTTATGTGGCCAGCATTACCCCAATACCAAAGCCAAACAAGGGAATCACAAGAAAAGAAAATTACAGGCCAACATCCCTGATGAACATAGATACAAAAATACAACAAAATACTAACAAACTAAATTCAACAGCACCTTAAAAGAATAATTCACCATAAGCAAGTAGGATTTATCCCAGAGAAAATGCAAGTATGGTTCAATACATGCACATCTATAAATGGGATATACCACATTAACAGAATGAAGGATAAAATGTATATAATCTTCTCAACAGATGCAGAAAATGTGACATAATTTAATATTCTTTCATGAGAAAGATTTTAAATAAACTGTAAATAGAAACAACAAAACTCAACACAATAAAGGCTATATATAATATGCCTGCAGCTAATATTATACTAAATAGTGAAAAGTTGAAAGCTTTTCCTCTATGATCAGGAAAAAAGGTGATCATTTTCACCACCTGCAGTCAATGTAGTACTGGAAGTTCTAGCTAGGGCAATTAGGCAACAGAAAAATAAAATGCATCAAAATTGGAAAGGAAGACGTTAAATTTTCTGTTTACAGATGCTCTTATACGTAGAAAACCCTAAAGACTCCACAAAAAAAGTTTTCGAACTAGTAAACCAATGCATTGAAGTTGAGGATAGAAAATAAATGTATAAAATATCAATATTTCAATACACTAACAACAAACTATCCCAAAAAGAAATTAAGAAAATAACCTCACTTACAATAGTACAGAAAAAAATACTTTGCAATAAATATTGCCAAGGATGTTAAAGATCTGTACATTGAAAACTATAAAACAGAGATAAAAGAAATAGAAAAAAAGACAAAACTAAATTGAATGACATCCCATGTTCATGGATTGGAAGAATTAATCTCTTTAACATGTCCATACTGCCAAAGCTATCTACAGATTTTGTGCAATCCCTATCAAAATTCCAATGACATTTTTCACAGATTAGAAAAAACCATTCTAAAATGTACATAGAACCATAAAAAACTGAATTAAAGCAAACTTCAGCAAAAAGAACAAAGCTAGATGTTCTAAGATGTCCAAATAGGAACCGCTCCAGTCTACAGCTCCCAGCATGCTCAATGCAGAAGACAGGGGATTTTGGCATTCCAACTGAGGTACATGGTTCATCTCATTGGGACTGGTTGGACACTGGGGGCAGCTCATGGAGGGTGAGCTGAAGCAGGGCGGGGTGTCACCTCACCCAGGAAGCACAAGGGGTCAGGGGATTTCCCCTTCCTAGCCGAGGAAAGCTGTGACAGACTGTACCTAGAAAAATGGGATACTCCTGCTTAGCAACTGGCAGACCAGGAAATTCTCTCCTGTGCCTGGCTCAGTGGGTCCCACACCCACAGCGCAGCAGTCTGAGATCGACCTGCAAGGCTGAAGCCTGCCAGGGTTAGCGGCATCCGCCATTGCTGAGGCTTGAATAGGTAAACAAACCAGCCAGGAAGCTCGAACTGGGAGGAGCCCACCACAGCTCAGGAAGGCCTACAGCCTCTATAGACTCCACCTCTGTGGGTAGGGCATAGCTGAACACAAAGCAGCAGAAACTTCTACAGACTTAAACGTCCCTGTCTGACAGCTCTGAAGAGAGCTGTGGTTCTCCCAGCAGGGCGTTTGAGCTCTGAGAACAGACAGACTGCTTCCTCAAGTGGGTTCCTGACATCTCCCAGTAAGGGCCAACAGACACCTCATAGAGGTGGGTGCTCCTCTGGGACGAAGCTTCCAGAGGAAGGATCAGGCAGCAATATTTGCTGTTCTCCAGCCTCTGCTGGTGATACCCAGGCAAACAGGGTCTGGAGTGGAACTCCAGCAAACTCCAACAGACATGCTGCTGAGGGACCTGACTGTTAGAAGGAAAACTAACAAAAAGGAATAACATCAACATCAACAAAAAGGACATCCACACCAAAATCCCACCTGTAGGTCACCAAAATCAAAGACCAAAGGTAGATAAAACCACAAAGATGGGGAGAAACCAGGGTAGAAAGGCTGAAAATTCTAAAAACCAGAGCACCTCTTCCCCTCCAAAGGATCGCAGCTGCTCACCAGCAATGGAACAAAGCCGGACAGAGAGTGCCTTTGACGAGTTGACAGAAGTAGGCTTCAGAAGGTCAGTAATAACAAACTTCTTTGAGCTAAAGGAGGATGTTCGAACCCATTGCAAGGAAGCTAAAACCTTGATAAAAGGTTAGACAAATGGCTAACTAGAATAAACAGTGCAGAGAAGACCTTAAATGACCTGAGGGGGCTGAAAACCAGGGTACAAGAACTTCATGACATATGCACAAGCTTCAAGAGCTGATTTGATCAAGTGGAAGAAAGGATATCAGTGATTGAAAATCAAATCAATGAAATAAGGCGAGAAGACAAGTTTAGAGAAAAAAAGATTAAACAGAAATGAACAAAGCCTCCAAGAAATATGCGACTATGTGAAAAGACCAAATCTACATTTGATTGGTGTATCTGAAAGTGATGGGGACAATGGAACCAAGTTTGAAAACACTCTTCAGAATATTATCCAGGAGAATTTCCCCAACCTAGAAAGGCAGGCCAACATTCAAATTCAGGAAATACAGAGAAGACCACAAAGATACTCCTCGAGAACGGCAACCCGAAGACACATAATTGTCAGATTCACCAAGGTTGTAATGAAGGAAAAAATGCTAAGGGCAGCCAGAGAGAAAGGTCAGGTTACCCACAAAGGGAAGCATATCAGACTAACAGCGGGTCTCTTGACAGAAACCTGACAAGCCAGAAGTGAGTGGGGGCCAATAATCAACATTCTTAAAGAATTTTCAACCCAGAATTTCATATCCAGCCAAACTAAGCTACATAAGTGAAGGAGAAATAAAATCCTTTACAGACAAGCAAATATGCTGAGAGATTTTGTCATCATCAGGCCTGCCTTACAAGAGCTCCTGAAGGAAGCGCTAAACATGGAAAGGAACAAATGGTACCAGCCACTGCAAAAACATGACAAATTGTAACAACCATCAATGCTAGGAAGAAACTGCATCAACTAACGGGCAAAATAACCAGCGAACACCAAAATGACATAATCAAATCCACACATAACAACATTAACCTTAAATGTAAATGGACTAAATGCCTCAATTAAAACAGATTGGCAATTGAGTAAAAAGTCAAGACCCATCAGTGTGCTGTATTCAGGAGACCCATCTCACGTGCAGAGACACACAGTTTCAAAATAAAGGGATGGAGGAAGATCTACCAAGCAAATAGAAAGCAAAAAAATATATATATATACAGGGGTTGCAATCCTAGTCTCTGATAAAACAGACTTTAAACCAACAACGATCAAAAGAGACAAAGAAGGTCAATACATACTGGTAAAGAGATCTGTTCAACAAGAAGAGCTAACCTAAATATATATGCACCCAATACAGGAGCATCCAGATTCATAAAGCAAGTCCTTAGAGACCTACAAAGAGACTTAGACTCCCACACAATAATAATGGGAGACTTTAACACACCACTGTCAATATTAGAGAGATCAATGAGACAGAAGGTTAACAAGGATATCCAGGACCTGAACTCAGCTCTGCACCAAGCAGACCTAATAGACCTCTACAGAACCCTCCACCCCAAATCAATAGAATATACATTCTTCTCAGCACCACATTGCACTTATTCTAAAATTGATCACATAGTTGGAAGTAAAGCACTCCTCAGCAAATGTAAAAGAACAGAAATCATAACAAACTGTCTCTCAGACCACAGTGCAATCAAACAAGAACTCAGGATTAAGAAACTCATTCAAAACCGCACAAATACATGGAAACTGAACAACCTACTCTGGAATGACTACTGGGTAAATAACGAAATAAAGGCAGAAATAAAGACGTTCCTTGAAACCAATGAGAAAAAAAGACACAACATACCAGAATCTCTGAGACACAATTAAAGCAGTGTCTAGAGGGAAATTTATAGCACTAAATGCCCAGAAGAGAAAGCAGGAAAGATCTGAAATCAACATCCTAACACCACAGTTAAAAGAACTAGAGAAGCAAGAGCAAACAAATTCAAAAACTAGCAGGAGGCAAGAAATAACTAAGATCAGAGCAGAACTGAAAGAGATAGAGACACAAAAAAACCTTCAAAAAATGAATGAATCCAGGAGCTGGTTTTTTGAAAAGATCAACAAAATTGATAGACCACTAGCAAGACTAATAAAGAAGAAAAGAGAGAAGAATCAAATAGACACAATAAAAAAATGATAAAGGGGATATCAGCACTGATCCCACAGAAATACAAACTACCATCAGAGAATACTGTAAACATCTCTACACAAATAAACTAGAAAATCTAGAAGAAATGAATAAATTCCTGGAAACATACACCCTCCCAAGGCTAAACCAGGAAGAAGTTGAATCTCTGAATAGACCAATAACAGGCTCTGAAATTCAGACAATAATTAATAGACTACCAACTAAAAAGAGTTCAGGACCAGACGGATTCACAGTCAAATTCTACCAGAGGTACAAAGAGGAGCTGGTACCATTCCTTCTGAAACTATTCCAATCAATAGAAAAAGAGGGAATCCTCCCTAACTCATTTTATGAGGCCAGCATCATCCTGACACCAAAGCCTGGCAGAGACACAAAAAAAAAAAAAAAAAAAAGAGAATTTTTGACCAATATCCCTGATGAACATCAATGCAAAAATCCTCAATAAAATACTGGCAAGCCAAATCCAGCAGCATATCAAAAAGCTTATCCTCCATGATCAGCTTGGCTTCATACCTGGGATGCAAGGCTGGTTCAACATATGCCAATCAATAAATGTAATCTATCACATAAACAGAACCAATGACAAAAACCAGATGATTATCTCAAAGATGCAGAAAGGCCTTTGACAAAATTCAAGAGCCCTTCATGCTAAAAACTCTCCCTCAACTAGGTATTGATGGAATGTATCTCAGAATAGTAAGAGCTATTTATGACAAACCCACAGCCAATATCATACTGAATGGGCAAAAGCTGGAAGCATTCCCTTTGAAAACTGGCACAAGACAAGGATGCTGTCTCTTACCACTCCTATTCAACATAGTGTTGGAAGTTCTGACCAGGGCAATCAGGCAAGAGAACAAAATAAAGGGTATTCAACTAGGAAAAGAGGGAGTCAAATTTTCCCTGTTTGCAGATGACATGATTATATATTTAGAAAACCCCATCATGTCAGCCAAAAATCTCCTTAAGCTGATAAGCAACTTCAGCAAAGTCTCAGGAAACAAAATCAATGTGCAATAATCACAAGCATTCCTATACACCAATAACAGACAAACAGAGAGCCAAGTCATGAGTGGTCCCATTCACAATTGCTTCAAAGAGAATAAAATACCTAGGAATCCAGCTTACAAGGGATGTGAAGGAGCTTTCAAGGAGAACTACAAACCACTGCTCAATGAAATAAAAGAGGACACAAACAAATGGAAGAACATTCCATGCTCATGGATAGGAAGAATCAATATTGTGAAAATGGCCATACTGCACAAGGTAATTTATAGATTCAATGCCATCCCCATCAAGCTACAAATGACTTTCTTCACAGAATTGGAAAAAAACTACTTTAAAGTTCATATGGAACCAAACAAGAGCCCACGTTGCCAATACAATCCTAAGCCAAAAGAACAAAGCTGGAGGCATCACACTACCTGATTTCAAACTATACTACAAGCCTACAGTAACCAAAACAGCTTGGTACTGGTACCAAAACAGATATATAGACCAATGGAACAGAACAGAGGCCTCAGAAATAACACCACACATCTACAACCATCTGATCTTTGACCAATCTGACAAAAACAAGAAATGGGGAAAAGATTCCCTATTTAATAAATGGTGCTGGGAAAACTGGCTAGCCATAAGTAGAAAGCTGAAACTGGATCCCTTCCTTACACCTTAAATGAAAATTAATTCAAGATAGATTAAAGACTTAAATGTTAGACCTAGAACCATAAAAACCCTAGAAGAAAACCTAGGCAATACCATTCAGGACATAGGCATGGGCAAGGACTTCATGACTAAAACACAGAAAGCAATGGCAACAAAAGCCAAAATTGACAAATGGGTTCTAGTTAAACTAAAGAGCTTCCACGTGGCAAAAGAAACTACCATCAGAGTAAACAGGCAACCTACAAAATGGGAGAAAAATTTTGCAATCTACTCATCTGACAAAGGGCAAATATCCAGAATCTACAAAGAACTTAAACAAATATACAAGAAAAAAACTAACAACCCCATCAAAAAGTGGTCAAAGGATATGAACAGACACTTTTCAAAAGAAGACATTTATGCAGCCAACAGACAGTAAAAATGCTCATCATCACTGGTTATCAGAGAAATGCAAATCAAAACCACAATGAGATACCACCTCATGCCAGTTAGAATGGCAATCATTAAAAAGTCAGGAAACAACAGATGCTGGAGAGGATGTGGAGAAATAGGAATGGTTTTACGCTTTTGGTGGGAGTGTAAATTAGTTCAACCACCGTGGAAGACAGTGTGGCGATTCCTCAAGGATCTAGAACTAGAAATACCATTTGACCCAGCAATTCTATTATGGGTATATGCCCAAAGGATTATAAATCATGCTACTATGTAAAAACACATGCACATGTATGTTTGACACTATTGAAAATAGCAAAGACTTGGAACCAACACAAATGTCCATCAATGATAGATTGGATTAAGAAAATGTGGCACATATATACCATGGAATACTATGCAGCCATAAAAAAATGAGTTCATGTCATTTGCAGGGACATGGATGAAGCTTGAAACCATCATTCTCAGCAAACTATCACAAGGACAGAAAACCAAACACAGCATGTTCTCACTCATAGGTGGGAACTGAACAATGAGAATGCTTGGACATATGGTGGGGAACATCACACACTGGGGATTGTCAGGGATTGGAGGGCTGAGGGAGGGATAGCATTAGGAGAAATACCTAATGTAAATGACGAGTTGATGGGTGCAGCAACAAACATGGCACATCTATACCTATGTAATAACAAACCTGCACATTGTGCACATGTACCCTAGAACTTAAAGTATAATTTTTAAAAAAAGAGCAAAGCTAAAGGCATTACACTACTTGTCTTTGAAATAAACTTCAAGGCTTATTAATAAAAAGAGTATGGTACTAGTATAAAAACAAACACATAGACCAATGGAACAGAATAGAGAGCTCAAAGATAAATCCACACAGTTGTAGTCAATTGATGTTCAACAAAGATGCAACTATATACATATTAATAAATAGTGGTTGGGACAACTGGATATCCACATGCGGAATAATGAAACTAGATCCTTATCTCGCACCACATACAAAAGTCATCTCAAAATGAAGTAAAGACTCAAAATGTTAAAGCTTAAAATTGTAAAACTACTAGAAGAAAACATAGGAAAAAAATCTTTAAGTAACTGGCTTGGGTAATAATTTTTTTGGATATGACCCCAAAAGTGCAGGCAACAAAAGTATAAATAGACAAATAAGATTATATTAAATCAAACAGCTCTGAACACCCAAGGAAATAATCAACAGAGAAAAATTTATGGATTGGGACAAAATATGTGCAAACCATACATCTGATAAGGGGTTAATATCCAAAATATATAAGGAACTCAACGCAATAGTAAGAAAATAAATAACTTCGTGAAAAGGGCAAAGGACAGAAATAGACATTTATCAAAAGACATACAAATGACCATCAGGTACACAAAAAAATTGATACTTTTCAACGAATCATCAGAGAAACTCAAAACTACAATGAGATGTCACCTCATAACTGTTAGAATGATTATTATCAAAAGACAAAGGATAAGTATCGGCAGAGATTTGGGGAAAAAGAAACCCTTGCACACTGTTGGTAGGAATGTAAATTAATACAGTCATTATCAAAAACAGTATAGCAATTTCTCAAAAAAATAAAAATATAGGCCGGGCGCAGTGGCTCACGCTTGTAATCCCAGCACTTTGGGAGGCCGAGGCGGGTGGATCACAAGGTCAGGAGATCGAGACCACGGTGAAACCCCGTCTCTACTAAAAATAAAAAAAAATAAAAAAATAGCCGGGCGTGGTGGCGGGTGCCTGTAGTCCCAGCTACTTGGAGAGGCTGAGGCAGGAGAATGGTGTGAACCCGGGAGGCGGAGCTTGCAGTGAGCCGAGATTGCGCCACTGCACTCCAGCCTGGGCGACAGAGTGAGACTCCGTCTCAAAAAAAAAAAAAAATTAAAATTAAAAAAAGATAAAAAAATAAAAATATAACTACCATATGGCTGAACAATCTCACTACTGGGTATATATCCAAAGGAGGTGAAATCTGCATGCCAAAGAGGTATCTGCACTCCCATGTTCATTGCAGCATTGTTCACAATAGCCAAGATATGAAATCAACATAAGAGTTCATCAACAAATAAATGGATAAAGAAAATGTGGTAAATACACATAATGGAATACCATTTCACCATAAAAAATAAAAGAGAATCCTGTCATTTGTGAAAATGGATGAACCAGAGGACATTATGTTAACTAAAATAAACTAGGCACAGAAAAATAAATGCTTTATGACCTCACTTATATGTATTATCTAACAAATAACTGAACTAATAGAAGCAGAGAGTAGAACGGTAGTTACTAGGGGTTTGAGGGGGTGCCTAGAGAGGGGAAGGGTTTTGTGAAATGTTGGTCAAAAGATACAAAATTTCAGTTTGACAAGATGAACAAGTTCAAGGAATCTATTTTAGAACATGGTGACTATACTTAATAACAATGTATCGTGTACTTCAAAATTGCTAAAAGAGTCTATTTTAAGTGTTCTCACATCAAAAATGATAAGTGAGGTAATACGTTAATTAGCTTGTTCTAGCCATTCCATGATGTACACATATTTCAAGACATTGTGTTTTATACCACAAATATATGTAATTATTTGTCAAAATAAATTTTAGAAAGATGTCAACACTAATTGTTCAAGTTGAAGAAATAGAAGTCATTCTTCATTGTTCTCTTTCCTTTACCTGTCCTTCTCTGTTTCCAATTGATAAACAAATTGGTTCTGTTTTACTTTGAAAACTCATGACGATGCCACCCTCTTTTCTTCATTTCGTTGCCACCACCCTAGCCTAAGTGATAACCACCTCTCTTGCCTGGCCTCCCATGACCTCCCTGACCATGACTGTCTCTAATGTTTTCTTTATATAGCAGCCAGAATAAATATTCAAAAACCTCAATCAGATCATGGCACAGCCCTTTTAAAACCCTTCAGTGATCACTTCTTGGCCTTTTGGCTAAGATCCAGTGTAAAACCCTTCATTGATATTCTGTTTATCTTAGAATAATTCAAAGTTCCTTATCCCAGCCTTCAAGACCACAAATTATTGGATGCCTGTCTATTCCTCTCAACTTATATAATTCTTCTTCTCAGTCGCTCTGCTCTGGCCATGCTAGCCTACTTTTACATTTCTAGAACACCTGAAGTCTTTCCTTTCCTTGGAGTTTCCAGCATGTGCTCCTGCCCATAATGCTTTTTCTCCGCCTTTGCACTTGGTTCAAGTCTTCTTCATCCATCACTCTTTCAATTCACTTTAAATTACGTGGCCTTGACAAATTATGCTCTCACTTTACTTTTTGTGTTTCCTTCTTAGCATGATCATAGTTTTCAGTTCACTCGTTAAAAAACTTTCTTACTTACATATAAAGAACTATTTGTTAATTCCAAATACACTTTATAAGTTCTTACTATGTTTCTGATAATTTTCTAGGCAATAGAATACAGCAATTATCAATGTCCTGACCTCATGGAGATATTTCAGTTATGCTTTCAGTCAACCATTACCAAACTGTAACAAGAAAAATCTAATTTTATTTAGTTCCAAATAAAAGCAAGTATCAGGCCCTAAATCTGGCAGGAAATAGTCCATCTTGCTTATATTGTTAAGATTCTCTAATAAATGTCTGCAATGCAAACTCTTAGCAATAATCAAAGGGGCTCTGATGGGGAAAGAATCATCAAAGTGTAGAGACTGAACTTTTGTTGGCATGTTTACATGTTCTATTCTTTTAACATATAAGGTAGTGGTGACATTTACTTGTTTTCTTTAGTTATTCATCCTCTAGATTCACGTAGGTGTCTCCATCTGGAGCTTCATTTGAAATCTTCTCTGAATGCCAGCCAGAATTTGTAGAACACTGTGAATCTTTTTTTCATAGCAAGCTCACAGAGAATGGTGCTAGGATGGGGAGGAATAGCTACCCAAGATCCATGTATATAGAACTTAGACTCAGAGAGAAAACCAGAAATGCGATAAGAGTGGACACGCCATGATCAGAGCATAACCTAGGGCAACATGTGAGACAAAAACCTTGCTCAAACAGGTGGGAAGACACGCTTTCTTTTTTTTTTTAAACCATTCACCACCAATGATCTATTTATGGAGTTGATCTATATAAACAATTCTACTCCCTTCCCCCCAAAATTACACTGTGGCACATTAAACCTTAGAATCATTGCACCATAGACTATCATAGATATTAGAGGGGATACTCAAAAGTCAAAAGCATGAATCAGCTATGCAATGTCCCTGCCAAACTGTCTTCTGGATCATGTTTATATACCTATAGTGCCAAAATACTCATTGCATTTTCACCTAAGGGTGCCTCAGGCTGTTAAAATAACTGTTACTTAAGCTATTCATGTGTCTTTAATATACAACTTTCTAGATATTAATTTTCATTAATCCAAAAGCAAAAGGGCTCAAGCCTTCATCTTTTCTGCTTAGAAAATTACAGTTTTCCTCTAATATTCCAGGGAGTACTTTGTGGAGCTAGTAATCTCCTGGACAAGTCTCATTCTGGATTCCTACTCACATTAAGTGCACCATCTAATCTTCTCAATCTTATTACAGAGGCTGCTATCTACCTTGACACACTGTTGTGACCCAAGTGTGGATAGCTTTGCTCACATTTCATTTTCTAAAACACTGACTACTAAAAGCTGCTTATGAAACTTTTTACTGCAAGTTGGCAGGGTCACAGAAAGAGAGCAACTAGATATGACATTTACAAAACCCTTAGTCATATGCCGTACAGGGATTTAATTTCTCACGGTCTTTCTTGTCCTTAGTCTGTAGTCTACCACTATCTCTCTCACCCACTGTCTCAGACACTTGTCTCCCATTCTCTTCCTTCCAACCTAAAATGTCCAGAGCTGAATTGGCAAACAGACAATTCTTTCTTATTATGGAGAACAATTCTTTCTCTATCCAGCTTCTTCCACCCAAACTAATTTGGAAACCTATATTTGCATAATATGTATTATAGAATTACTTGTACACAAAAGAATAATTTTCTCACTTAGATTAACTCTGTCTTTGGTTCCTAAAGTAACCAGCTCAAACTAACAAGCTTTAAAGTAACAAAATGTTACTTCCTATATCCTTATATTAACCCGGAATGTGTCCCATTAGTGGTAATATTTATTGGTTTTAGTTCATTCATTTAATGATATTTATTAATTTTCTACTATGTTTCAGGCACCATGCTAGATGTTGAGGGATGTAAAGACCCAATCCCTGCCTTCAATGAACAAAGATATAGAGATAAATACAAAGGCAGTTAAAATATGTTATAATAATTGGTCATCTGGGGATATAAGCAGTTTATGGGAGACGTGAAAACACTTAATCTAGACATGGGGGGTTCAGTGGAATGAGCTGTGTTCTTCAAAAAGATATATCCAAGTCCTAACCCCAGGTACCTGTGAATGTGTCTTTATTAAGGATCTCGAGATAAGATCATCCTGGATTTACAGTGGGCCCTAAATCCAATGACTAGCATCCTTATAAAAGAAGACATGGCATAAAGACAAGGAAGAAGGCCAGGTGAAAATGAAGGCAGAATTTGGAGTTAGGCTGCCACAAGCCAAGAAATGCCAGGAGCTACCTAAAGGAAAAAAAAAAAAAAAAAGACAAGGAAGTGTCCTCCCCTAGAGCCTTTAAAGGGAACATGGTGCTCTTAACACCTTCATTTCAAACTTCTGCCCTCTAGACTGTGAGATAACAAAATTTCCATTGTTTTAAGCTACCACATTTATTGTAATTTGTTGCAGCAGCCCTAGGAAACTAATATAGAGGATGATCTAATTCAAGGACATGATGTCTAAACTAAGAAAATTAATGTGAGCAGGTTAGTAAAGGGATAACAGGGATTGAAGAGTGTCCTGACCAAGAGAACAGCACTATGAGGATGTAATATGTAATATGAGGATATCAAATGATGATGACTGCTGTTTTCTATTTCTTATGAGAACACAAATGGCCAAGGAGATAACCCACAGCTATGACAAAAGGAATCATATACCCCCACCCTTTTAGTTCAGAAGAATGCCAGCAGTTCCAACCCTCCCACCGTAGAATTGACTAATAGGGGATGTATTGGTCCATTTTCACCCTGTTAATAAAGACATCCCTGAGACTGGGCAATTTACAAAAGAAAGGGGTTTAATGGACTTACAGTTCCCTGTGGCTGGGGAGGCCTCACAAACTTTTATGCTGTTTCCCTTTTAAAACTGAATGCTTTTAACAGCACCCAAGTCACCTCTTGCATACTGCTTAGAAATTTCTTCTGCCAGATACCCTAAATCATCTCTCTCATGTTCAAAGTTCCACAAATCTCTAGGGCAAGATCAAAATGCTGTCAGTCTCTTTGTTAAAACATAACAAGAGTCACCTTTGCTCTATTTCCCAACAAGTTCCTCATCTCCATCTGAGACTACCTCAGTCTGGATTCTGTTGTCCATGTCATTATGAGCATTTTGGTCAAAGCCATTCAACAAGTGTCCAGGAAGTTCCAAACTTTCCCACATTTCCTGTCTTCTTCTGAGCCCTCCAAACTATTCCAACCTCTGCCTGTTACACAGTTCCAAAGTCACTTCCACATTTTGGGGTATCTTTTCAGCAGTGCACCACTCTACTTGTACCAATTTACTGTTTTAGTCCATTTTCACACTGCTGATAAAGACACACCTGAGACTGGGCAATTTACAAAAGAAAGAGGTTTAGTAAACTTACAGTTCCACGTGGCTGGGGAGGCCTCATGATCATGGTGGAAGGTGAAAGGCACATCTCACATGACAGCAGACAAGAGAAGAGAGCTTGTGCAGGGAATCTCCCCTTTATAAATTCATCAGATCCCATGAGACTTATTCACTTTCACAAGAACAGCATGGGCAAGACCTGCCCCCATGATTCAATTACCTCCCACCAGGTCCCTCCCACAACATGTGGGAATTCAAGATGAGATTTGGGTGGGGACACAGCCAAACCGTATCAGGGGACATTCCAACAGAACTCTCACCATAACCCTCCCAACACCTTATATCCCTATAAAGACTTGCATTCAACTACAAATAACAGAAAACTCACTGTAACAGCTTAAACAATGGAATTTGAGGGTTTTTTTCCACCTAACAAGAAGTCCAGAGGTTAATAATAGCTGCCAGAGGCCAGCACCCATGTGTAAACAAAAAATACAATCCTACGTCCCCCACTAACTGGATGGACCCCCTTTGGGCCAAGGGTACCCCATACAAACCTTAAAAGCTGACTTCCTACCCATGACAGGAGGGAGGTTGGATACACCTCATTATAATCACTTTCCTTTGGAGTTTAGGCACAACCACTGACCAGTATTAATGTTAAAATAGAGATCATAAAACTAACAAAATGTACTCTTTGTGGCAAAAAATATACCAAATTTCAAACAAGACCTAAGGCCATATAAGACAAGAATCAAGTCATACACCTGCTGACCATCAGTCTTGTCAACAGGTCATACTGTAGCTGACATATCATCCTTATTGGAACATTCCTTTTGGCTAACTCCAAGTTTTTAGACAAAGTTTTGTTCCTTTCACCAATTGCAGGTTAAAAAAATCTATAAATCCACCTATGACTTATAAGCTCTTGCTCGAAGATACCTGCATTTTTGGGCCAAACCAACATACACCTTCCATGTATTGATTTATGTTTTTGCCTATAACTCCGGGCTCCCTAAAATGTTTAAAACCAAACTGTTATCTGACCACCTTGGGCACACTTTCTCAGAACTCCTTGAGACTGTGTTTCCCCAAGCTGAAGTCACTCATATTGACTCAAAAAACCTCTTTGAAATATTTTCCTGAGTTTGGTTTTTTGGTTAACAATGCGAGTCCTGTGGACTTTTCCTCAGGTGTGTTGTAACTCTACCGTCACCTCTGAGCATGAGGTTTTCATTTTAGGCAAAAAGAAAAGGGACTGGTGAGTGGGAATGGGGCTTTCTTCTACAAAGTATTTGCTTTTTGTTTTGAAATTAAGGATAAAAATGTTTCTCATGGGCTTTGTCCTCCATGTCATTGATCAGCACTCTATCGCATTGTCACCCTAGGTTCAAGGAATGTTAGGAAATTGGATATTTACTTCTTCTGCTTTTTAAATAAAAAAGCAACAGAAAAGTGTATCCAGAGTGAACATTAAGTGAGACAAGATACAGTGCATATTAAGATGGATAAAAATAGTGACAAAGTTAGGTTATTTTTAAGAGTTTATTGAGCTCCTATAGCATCCACTTAACATGTTTCCTCTAAATAAATATTTATCAACATTGCGAAGTGGAGCATCAGAGAAAGGAACTACAACCATCACATTTTCTTGTTGGAGGTTTTTGAAGTCACTAGGTATTTTTTCTTTATTTTATGGGCTGAGTTATGTGGAGGAGTGTCAGGGAAAGAAGTGGAAACCTCAAGCTACATATTAAGACCAATCAAGGAAAAGCAAAGCATACTTCCCCCAAAGCTAGGTCACGCATAGCATATATCGCTGGATTTCCTGGGTGCTGAAGTCAGATCACAGAAAAGGGAACAAACTATGCCACTACCTATCAGAAAATGCTTGGATACTAGCATTCAACAGTGATGTGGGAGAACTGGTTCTACTCCTTAAGTGATCCCAAGATTTAGAATAATGTAGAAGGGTAGTATCAGCTGATACTTGAAGATTGCCTATATTTCTTTTTTAAATTATTTTAATTTCAGCTTTATTTTAGACACAAGGGTACAGGTGTAATATTATTACACAGGTATTGTGAATTGTGCATTTAAAAACTACCTATTGGTTACTATGCTAACCACCTGGTGGCTACAATGCCATGCAGTCCACCATTGATGAGCACCTAGGCTGATTCCATGTCTTTGCTATTGTAAGTAGTATGGTGATGAACATTCCTTAGGCTATATAAGTACCCAGTAGTTAGCATAGTAGCCAATAGTTTTTTAGCCCACAACCCCCCATCCTTCTCTAGTAATCCACAGTGTCTATTATTCCCATGTTTACATCCATGTGTGCTCAATGTTTAGCTCCCACTTATAAGTGAGAATATGTGGTATTGGTTTTCTGTTCCTGATTAATTCGCTTAAGATTATGGCCTCCAGCTCCAACCATGTTGCTGCAAAGGCATGATTTCATTCTTTTTTATTGCTGTGTAGTATATATATATATGTAGTGTATATATATGTACTATATATATGTAATATATATGTAGTGTATATATATGTACTATATATGTA
>NW_026652284.1:99554706-99628995 GCF_009828535.3 Hylobates moloch
TGTAATATATATGTAGTGTATATATATGTACTATATATGTAATATATGTAGTATATATAGATCTATATATGTAGTATATGTAGATATATATACATGTAGCATATATATAGATATATATATGTAGTATATATATAGATATATATGTATATATATATCACATTTTCTTTATCCAGTCCACCACTCACGGGCACCTAGGTTGATTCCATGTCTTTGCTATTGTGAATAGTATGGTGATGAACACATGAGTGCATGTCTCTTTTTGGTAGAATTACCTATATTCCTTAAGAGTTTATACCCAGTAATAGGATTACTGGGTCAAATGGTAGTTCTGTTTTAAGTTCTTTGAGAAATCACCAAACTGCTTTCCACAGTGGCTAAACTAACTTACATTCCCACCAACTGTGTCTAAGTGTAACCTTTTCTCCACAGCCTCACCAGCACGTGCTGTTTTTTGACTTTTTAATGATAGCCGTTCTGACTGGTGTGAGATGGTATCTCACTGTGGTTTTGCTTTGTATTTCTCTTATGATTGGTGATGGTGAGCATTTTTTCATGTTTGCTAGCCACTTGTCTGTCTCCTTTTGAGAAGTGTCTGTTCACGTTCTTTGTCCATTTTTAAATAGGGTTATTTGGTTTTTGCTTGTTGATTTGTTTAAATTCCTTATAGACTCTGGATATTAGACCTTTGTCAGATGCATGGCTTGGGAATATTATCTCCCATTCTATATGTTGTCTGTTTACTCTGTTGATGGTTTCTTTTTCTGTGGAGAGCTCTTCAGTTTAATTAGGTCCCACTTAACAATTTTTGTTTTTGCTGCAATTGCTTTTGGGGACTTGGCCATAAATTCTTTGCCAAGGCTGATGCCAAGAGGGTATTCCCTACGTTTTCTTCTGGGATTTTTATAGTTTGAGGTCTTACATTAAAATCTTTAATCCATTTGTAGCTGATTTGTGTATATGAATCAGCTACAAATTTCATTTGGTCCAGTTTCATTCTTCTGCGTATGGTTAGACAGCTATCCTAGCACCATTTATTGAATACAGAGTCCTTCCCCCATTTATTGTTTTTGTCAGCCTTAGAAGACTGCCTATATTTCTAATTGATTACTCCTAATGGGTTTCAACTTAGCCAGAAGGATATTTCCAAAAATCAGATCAATCTTATTATAACTCTAAACCTGGCATCTGACTTCTCTCAGTGTAGACCAAGTAACAACACCAGACATAAGGAAACAGTGTGTATTAGGTGATCCAACCATAACACCTCACTATCACTAATACAGCATAAGCAAAGACATCCCGCTCCTCTACCATCTCCCCTTTCCCACTACTACATAGACACCCACACATGCAAACACATACACAGATTCACACCCACCACCCACAACATGCACACGCCCCTTTACATCATCATCAATACAACAGGCACTGGGAAAAAGATGACAGGGAGAAAGCCAACAACACATCCAACCCTATCCATATCGACACATAAACCCTGTTCAATATATATACTATACAGAAGCCCTGCCCAAGCTTTTAAAAAAGGAAAGTTTTACTACCCCAAATTAAGACTATTTTTAATCAGAAGTAAATAAAAAGTTATTTGTCAAACTGAGATATCACTATTTCTTGTTGCCCAGCAGGGAAGGAATTCAACAAAGCAAACCTGGCAACAGTTATTGAAAAGAAAAAATAGAATTGTCTTACATTCACAAACCGTTAACTTGAAACTTCATCAAAACTTCTATTTGTGCAAAGGCCTAGAGGTAAGAATAATCATGATTTATTTAGAGAAAGAAAGAAAATTTCAGAATGTTTGGAGCAGAGAAAACAAGAGAGAAGGAAAAAAAGATGGGATTGAGTGGCTAAATGAAGGCAGTTTATAAATAACCCCCAAAGTATCATTCTAAACGTAATGGGGGATGATATTTAATCAGGATAATGCTATGATCTGATTGGATTTTTGGAACCATCCCTCTGGCTCCAATAGAAACATTTTTGGAAGTAATGAATTTCAAATATGGGAGACCAGAAAGGAAGCTGTTTTGAGACTAAAGACAAAAGATGATTGCCTGAACTATGATAATAACAAAAGATGAAGGTAAGTAAAAAATAAAGGGAGAGCCATTTTTATCAAATAGAAACACAAGGCTTGATAACTGATTACATATGAAAAGTAAATGAGAAAAGGGCAAGTCATGGAAAATTATTGGGTATTTGGCTTTTATAATTAGGTAGATAGTGGTATTTTCACCGATAAAAATGACACTAAAGGGGGATATTTATAGGATTTTATGTGGTGATATCTAGTAGGTGACTAACAAATTAGATATGAAGCTCTGGAGAAATATCTTGGCTGAAGATATAGATTTGAGAATCATGATAGAAATTATATAATTGAATTTGTGAGTATGAAAAATATAATCCTCAAAGAGAGGCTACGTGAAGCAAAAAAATAAAAATTCTATGTAGGCTAGGATCTGGAAGAAAATTCATACACAAGAGATTAGCAGAAAGCAGAGAAATTCAAAAGAAACAGAAAAAGCAGAGTAATTAAAGTTTAAAAAAATGTAATAATAGGGAAAAATATTTCACAAAGTAGGTAATATTCAAGATTGTATTAGGTTGGTGCAAAAGTGATTGTGGTTTTTGCTGTTACTTTTAATGGCAAAAACTGCAATCACTTTTGCACCAACCTAATAAATTTGCTGCACAGAGATCAAGTCAGTTGAGCATCAGTTAAAGAAATTATTGGTGACTTTGGCAAGAGCACTTTCAGTGGTGTAGTGCGGGACTGGTCTATCAAAACTGCCATCTTATAATCATTCATATAAAACAACTAACCAATAAGAATATGGAAGACAGACTCGGCCTGTGTGCTTTGGCAACTTTAAGTTCCTTTGGTACTGTATATGTTGATCAACAAAGTAAATTATATTAAAGGTGTTGAGAGTATGGATACTATGCAATAAGAAATTACCCACAACAGGAATGTATCAGAATTTGATTTGACATTGAAATTTTACAAAATTTCTTTAGGGATTCAAGCTTGCTCTTTAGAAGAATAGCGAAAGACTTACTTATCATCTCCAGAACTCTAAACTTGCTGATGGTCAAGGATGAGACAACCAAAATTATTATCTAATCACCATAAAAATATTAGTTAGAAGGACTGCACATCAAAGTATAGTATTACTACCTAAACATTCACTTTCAAATATAGACATTTAAAAATGTGACTTGGAGTAAAAACTAATATCCATATATACTTTATATGTTACAATTCTGCCCAGAAAATCTTATCTTAGGGTCCATTTCACCATCAATATTTACAATGGCAGAGCTCAAAACAGAATAGCTTGCTCCTCCTTTGACCTAAATTGAAAGTGAGAGTCTACTGTATTAGGATTACAAAGGTTTAGTGTATTGACCTCCACTGAGAAGGCTGGGAAATCATCGTGTTGTACAAGAATGTCAAATTATACACTTTGACTGTGAGCATTTTTAATGACAAAATTAAAATAAAATGTGGAAATTTTAATATTTATTCTTGTTTCCCAGACGTTCATGCCATGAAGTGATATTCATCTTCAACTTCAGCTTAGGCTGAATATTGATTTTAACCCTTGGCTAGACATTCAGCTAAAATGTGTAATTTGGTGGACCCTACCCAACAGTGTTTCATGGGCTTTTTTGGAAGGGTCTGCAGTGTAGCATGCTTGCACAACAGTAAGTAATCAAAAAGCAATATTCTTGACAAGAAAGTTAATGTGTTTAATTAACATATTAAGCAATCTACAGTAGCCTGAAATGTGTTAATGAAAATCATCTGGGGAAAAATAAAAGAAAGCCCAGAAAAAGTCCATATGCCTAGCTGATGTGCTAGTTAATTCTACTCAAGGAGGGGCTTCTGTGAAGATTAGTGTAGCAAGAAACAAATCCCTCTGAATTCATGACATGATGCATGCCAAAAGAATAATTTGGGATTATTAAAATGCCTTATGGTGTGGTTATAGGTATAGGAGAGAGAGCAAAGATAATTAACAACACCAGATTGAGAGAGGATAAATAAGGCAGAGCCCTAGGAGGGATTGGCCTTGGGTAAGAGAGACGTCACTTCCTTTCTGGTAACTGATATGAAAGAGATAGGATATCCTTGGCTTTGATCTTTGTTCTGTTTTGCTTCCCTTTGAGGATTGAATAAATTTGAAGCTGAGCTCTCGTCTTTTTTGAGTTTGTCTGTTTCCAGTTTACCCACACAACTCTGGTGTAGCCTTGAAAGATTCAAATTCTAATTCCTATTCTTCTAGTCCCATGATTAGCCAAAATCTCTGCTCAGCGCCTCAGCCTCTCTGCTGCTTTCAAATTTACAAATGCCCCGAAAGAAAAGCGATGCCTAAGGTCATGCTCTCTGCCTTTCCTTTGTCCCTGGGATTTTGAGTTCACAAATCTTGGCAGCCTCAGTAAGATCTCAGATATCTTCAAATGATTTGTTGTTTTCTTTTCTTTCCCCTTTATTCAGCTATTTTGGTTGTTCTCAGAGAGAGGTTTGATCCAATACAGCTAGTTGGTTAGCTGTCTAACTATTTTTTTCTATATTACATATTCTCTCCATACACCTCCTTGTCTTTCATATCGAAATATTTTAATCTGTGATCATGTACACTTTAAAAAATAACCCACAAAACTCCTATGAGAGAGTCTAAATATAGGGAGATTCTCTCCCTACATTTTTTTCCCTTCGTCCTCATCCATTGATAGTCACTGGTTCAGACACTCTTTTCAGGAAGCAAACTAGGACCAGAACTTTGGCAAGGTTTGAGTAAATAACCTCCCCAATGATGACCTCCCCAGTCACTATAGCCTTCTCTTTAGACTTTACAGATTCATCTGTGAATCACAGATGCCACCTGAGGATCATTATTAAAGTCAGGATTTAAAAGAGTCTGTAAAATGTAGGAGAATTACTTCACTACATAATTTATTTGTTCTGTTTCCCAAAAATTTCAGAGGAGTTTATCATTTCCCTGTATAACTTATACGTTGACTTATTAAACTCAGTTTTTCTAGGAAGTAAAATAGAAATTCTTGTATTTGTATAAAACACATGCCTAGTATTACCAAGTCTGAAAGCACCTGGCGTTTTACTGGTGGTGACTTCCAGTGCAATCTATTGTTCTGAAAGGAAGAACAGTCTCAGGTTATCCTACAGGAGGCAGGGCGCGGTGGCTCACGCCTGTAATACCAGCACTTTGGGAGGCCGAGGCAGGTAAATCACCTGAGGTCAGGACTTCGAGATCAGCCTGGCCAACATGGCGAAGCTCCATCTCTACTAAAAACTACAAAAATTAGCCAGACATGGTGGCCCATGCCTGTAATCCCAGCTACTCGGGAGGCTGAGGCTGGAGAATCACTTGAAACCAGGAGGAAGAGATTGCAGTGAGCTGAGATTGCAACACTGCACTCCAGCCTAGGCAACAGAGCGAGACTCCATCAAAAAAAAAAAAAAAAAAGTTTACTGTATAGGAAAACAAGGCTTTCCACTAAAAGATAATTGTAATTTCTAGCTTTCCAAATTTTTCTCTGAACAAACATTTTTTAAAAAGAATTATTGGAGAATTATATGAGAAATCAAATACTCATACTTTTGAGAAAAACACATACTTTGAGAAAATCCCTTTAAACTTTATCAAAAATACTTTTACTCTCCCGAATTCTATACCTGGAAATGTCCCATCTTAAAAGAAGAAGTTAAGGACAAAGTAAAGTAAAGTAATCATTCCTTTAAAGAACTGTGCTTTTCAGGGCAGGGTGGGGGTGGGGTCAGTTCAGCACATATTTTATGATTAGTGTGTAAAATACCACCTGCTAAAATGAATCCTCAGAAAAAAGACAATCTGCATAAACACTTTTGTGGAGTTTTAAATTAGCCCTTTACAGCATTCAGGGAAGTGAGCCTACTTTTTTAAGAAAAAATAAATAAATAAATAATATATGTACACACACGTCACATTGACTTGAATTTTACAGTATGATATAGAGAAGACACTTTTCAAAACACAGCCTGAAATACACTGCATCCATGAAAAATATCTGTGAAACTCACTTGCAAAATAATTTTCCTTTTTTCATGAAACTGTATATTTCAAAGAAAATCTAGAAAAGGGTATGACTATAACTAGGACCATCTATCACTGGAAAATGTTTTTACTTTTAATATATGTAGAAAATCTCTATTTCCAAAATGCAAATAAAAACTACAATGAGATATCATCTCACCCTAGTTAAATGGCTTTAATCCAAAAGACAAGCAATAACAAAAGTCAAGGACATGGAGAAAAGGAAACCCTTGTACACTTTTGATGGGGTTGTAAATTAGTATAACCACTATGGAGAACAGTTTGGAGGTTCCTCAAAAAACTAAAAACAGAGCTACCATATGATCCAGCAATCCCACTCCTAGTTATATATCCAAAAGAAAGAAAATCAGTATATCTAAGAGATATCTGCACTTCCCCGTTTATTACCACGCTATTCAAAATAGTCAATTGGGAGCAATCTAAGTGTCTATCAACAGATAAATGGATAAAGAAGTGTGGTATGTATACACAATGGAGTACTATTCAGCCATGAAAAAGAATGAGATCTTGTCACCTGCAACAACACAGATGGAACGAGAGGTCATTATGTTAAGTAAAATAAGCCAGACACAGAAAGACAAACTTCACATGTCCTCACTTATTTGTGGGAGTTAAAAATTAAAACAATTGAACTCATGTACATAGACAGTAGAAGGATGGTTACCAGAGGCTGGGAAGGGTGGGGCAGGGTGTGTGGAAAATGGGATTGGTTAATGGATACAAGAAAATAGAATAAGACTTAGTATTTGCTGGCACAACAGTCAGACCATAGTCAGAAGTAATTTAATTATACATTTTTAAATAACTAAGAGTATAATTAAATTGTTTGTAACACACAGGATAAATGCTTAAGTGATGGATACCACATTTACCCTGATGTGATTACATATTGCATGTCTGTATCAAAATATCTCACATGACCCACAACTATATATACCTACTACATACCCACAAAAATTAAGTTAAAAATTAATTTTAAAAAGAACCAAAAAGAAAATCTCTACTTCTAAATTCTATATAATAAATATTATTTTATAGTTATAATGAGAAAAGCTACATAAAAGCCTTTAAATGCTTTACTCTCTTCCCCTTGGCTACTTGAGAACAATTCCTTTTAGGTCTGAGTGAGCTTGGCAAGCTTGGCCGAGAGACGCATTTATCACTGAGTTATCATTTGAAGCTGCTTCCACCATGTCCTGCTTAGCAGTGACAGGACATCCACTGTGAGTTAATTGCTTGTCAAAAACTTAAACATATGTGATAACCTCACACATCAGCAGGGTTACTCTTTCCCATCTTCCAAAGTCTAAATGGACTTGGACTGTAGCCTAGTGGACTCTATGAATAAGAGAAAGTAGTCCAAGAAGTTAGTTCTGTGCTTTGTCACCATTGTAGACATTTGATTCTAAAATGGTCCACATGCATATTATCCATAGTGTGATTAACATGGAGCCACTCTGTATACATAAGAGCCAACAGGATGGTACAACATCAAGGGTGTCAGGCAAAACATATCTTCTCAATAGCTTGTCATTCATATTAGTCATCCTTTTGTAGTATACCAAAGTCTGTCCTGGAAGACATTCAATGACATAGGGTTCTGTATTAAGTGCTATATATTATCTCATTTCTCTTCGCGAAACCCAGTGAAATCAGAATTCGATGACG
Organism: Hylobates moloch; assembly: GCF_009828535.3. Lineage (NCBI taxonomy): Eukaryota > Metazoa > Chordata > Mammalia > Primates > Hylobatidae > Hylobates > Hylobates moloch. The sequence goes on from NW_026652284.1 coordinate 99,562,515, forward strand.
CAGGGTTCTGTATTAAGTGCTATCTTATCTCATTTCTCTTCACAAAACCCAGGGAAATCAGCTGCTGTATTGGTCCGTTCTCATACTGCTGTAAATAAACTACCTGAGACTGGGTAATTTATAAACAAAAAGGCTTAATTGACTCACAGTTCTGCATGGCTGGGGAGGCCTCAGGAAACTTATAATCGTGGCAGGTGAAGGGAAAGCAGGAACCTTCTTCACAAGGCAACTGGAGAAAGAGAGACAGTGTAGGAGAAACGGCCACTTTTAAAACCATCAGATCTTGTGAGAATTCTGTCACTATCACGAGAACAGCATGGGGGAAACCACCCCCATGATCCACTCACCTCCCACCAGGTCCCTCAACACATGGGAATTCCAATTCAAGGTGAGATCTGAGTGGGAACACAGAGAAAATGGTATCAGGTGTTTACTGTTATTGCCATTTGTAGTGAGGATATTGAGAATTAGAGAGGTTAAGTAACTTTACCAAGAACACAGGGTTAGTGAATGGCAAGCTGAAATTCCAGCCACGTTGCTATATTGCCTCCTCCTGTGGCCCCTAGGAAATTTCAGGGCAAGTATTAAGTGTGTGAGCTACTGCGTAACTTTGGCAAGTCACTTAACCTGAGTTTTCTTAGTTGTTTTGAAAAAGAAAGGTGGGGAAAACCCTTTACTTCCTACTTTCACACACACAACTCACCACTCAACACAGAATACTTCATCTTTGGTCACCAAGATGTATGTGGACTTCTCTCATACCAATTGGTTCTCTAGAGGACACCAGCTGGGTATCCTATAATTCAATTCAATTCTGACACTATCTACTTGTAGATACTGTCAGATCTCAAAGGTTAAGGGCTCAAGTCCCATAAGCCTGGTCCCTATATCACATGCCAATAACAAGCCTCAGATAGTGAACTGTGCTTCTGATCCACCACTCCACCTAGGGTTTGATTAATTTGCTGCAGTGGCCCACAGAACTCAGAAAAACACTTACTTTTGTTTACCCACTTATTATAAAAGATATTACAAAGTGTATTAGTCCATTTTTATACTGCTATAAAGAACTGCCTGAGACTGGGTAATTTATAAGGGAAAGTAGTTTAATTGACTTACAGTTCAGCAAGGCTGGGGAGGCCTCAGGAAACTTACAATCACGGCAGTGAAGGGGAAAACAAGCCACCTTCTCCAGAAGGCAGCAGGAAGTTCGAAGTGCCAAGCAAAGAGGGGAAGAGCCCCTTATAAAACCATTAGATCTCGTGAGAACTCACCCACTATCACGAGAACAGCATGGGGGAAACCACGCCCATGATTCAATTACCTCCACCTGGTCTCCCCCTAGTCACATGGGGGTCATGGGGATTACAATTCAAGATGAGATTTGGGTGGAGACACAAAGACTAAGCATGTCACAAAGATTAACAGATGCACAGCCTGATGGAAGAGATGCATAGGGCAATGTATGTAGGAAGGGTTGCGGAGCTTCCATGCCCTCTCTGAGGCGCACCACCCTCCAGGTGCCTCCACTTGTTCATCAGTCCAGAGGCTCTATCCTTTTGCAGTTTTACAGAGGCTTCATTAAGTAGGCATGACGGATAACATCACTGGCCATTGGCGATCAGCTCAGCCTCAGTCTCTCTCCTCTGGAGGGAGCTGAAAGTTGGGGGCTGAAAGTCCCAAAACTATAATCATGCCTTTGTCTTTCTAGTGACCAGCCCTCCATCCTGAAGCTATCTAGGGGTCCCAGCCACTAGTCAGCTTAATAGCATATAAAAGACACTCAACACTCCACAGATCCCAAGAGTTTTACGAGCTGTGTGCCAGGAACCAGGGACAGAGACTACATATGTATTTCTTATAATACAAGTATCACAATATCACAGTTGTGAAATTGGCATCGTAACAATACTTATTTCAAAGAGTCATTGTGTTTATTAAAATAAGATAGTGCATATAGAATTTATAACATAGTCTAGCACCAAGAGAGCACTAAATGTTAGCTATTATTATCTGCTGTGAACACTAATACACAAACCCTTTCTTACCACCTACTATATAAAAACTCTAACAAAATTCATTTTAAATATTACAGACATCTTTGCTGTTTGGTAGTGTTAAATTTGGCATGAGGATGTCTCTGTACTTTGAGTCCTCATGTAATGAACTGCAACCTAACTTAGTGCATAAATTAACCAAAAGCCTAATTTAGGAGTATACTTTTTAAACAAATAGCTGAGTCTCAGCCTATCACAGCAGCCAAGCTTCAGTCAGTTACAGGCAGCCAATTAATTAGGCCATATTCAAATGAGGCAAACGCCAAGATGTCACCAATCAAACTGTCTCTGTATCTCATTGGTAATTTCTGGTTCTGAAGTTTGCTTGGCTCACAAATAGTTATTTGCTTAATTAAACTGTTAAACTTAATTTTGCTAAAGTTTTAATTTTAACAATAATAATACACTCAGGGCCAAACCATCACAAATCCTATGCAAAACATTGAGCACAGCTAACTGGCCTTCTGTTTAGTCTACATTTCTCTATTCAGTCACCCGAGAACATGTAAAGCTTCATTACATTCTTCATCAAAAGTCTGGACATACTCTGTCAAAGTCATTCATTCTCATGATATGCCTATCAGTCTAGAAAACTCATTTTGAAAAAAGGGGGAAAGAAAAAGACACAATAGGTTGTTGCACCCGATAATAGGTGGAATACACAGTGGGCTTCTCTAACCCATTAGGTTCGAAAGTTAATTCCTATCTTTGCTTAGAAATCTGTTCCCCGGCCGGGCGCAGTGGCTCACGCCTGTAATCCCAACACTTCGGGGAGGCCACGGCAGGTGGATCACGAGGTCAGGAGACGGAGACCATCCTGGCTAATACGGTGAATCCTCGTCTCTACTAAAAATACAAAAAATTAGCCGGGTATGGTGGCGGGCGCCTGTAGTCCCAGCTACTCGGGAGACTGAGGCAGGAGCATCACTTGAACCCAGAAGGCGGAGCTTGCAGTGAGCCGAGATCACGCCATTGCACTCCAGCCTGGGAGACAGAGCGAGACTCTGTCTCCAAACAAAACAAAACAAAACAAAACAAAACAAAACAGAAAGAAAGAAAGAAAAGAAAAAAAGAAAGAAATCTGTTTTCCTTCTTTCCTGTCACGTGAAATAAAATCACCATCACCCAGGCACTCAGACTAGAAACAGGGAAGTAATAAAATTTGCTTTTAATTATTTTAAATACATATATAATGAAAAATTTCAAGCATATTTTGAGAGATAATAAAAACAGTGTATCACCTTCCAAATTTGCCAAATATAAATATTTTGCTATATTTGCTTCAGATATTTTTGGTAATGTTTTTCAAAGAAATGCAACACTATAGATAAGGTTCTATGTATAAAACTCCCTGATCTCATTTTCTTCTCTTCCTTCCTAGAGATAATTACCATTCCAAAATGTTATTTTTCTGTATACTTTGTGAAGTTTGCTCCATATGCCTATAACTATAAATAATATACATTATCCCTCTGCATGTTTATAAAAGTTATATGAAATAAATCATATCATACCTATCATTTAATAACCACTTTTATATTTTATATTTCCCAAATTTTTAAAGATAGCATTATGCTAAGTAAAGTACAATTGAAATGCTGGAATGTTCTGGTATACTGCCGTATAAGATATCCAAATATTTAGAATGCTTTTGGAATGTTGGAGTAGATGTATCAAGTTAAATCTGCTCACTCCACTTCTAATTACATCCCCTGGTGGGTTCAGAGTACTCTCCTTTCACCAAGACTGTGAGAAATACACTCATGAGGGATGTCTGGCATTCTTGAAGAGCTCCATTGTTTGTAGCATAGGAATGACAATGGGAAATGCCACCATCAAACTCTGTTCCCTGAAGTCTATCAATTTAACCCTGATGCCCTAGTAATTCATTTTTGCTATGTTTTCTGCAATATTGGTCTGTGTGGGACTGGCCTTTTTAAAAAAAAAAAAATAATAAGCTTTTCTCTCCAGCTAGCCTTAGAAGCACTGTTGTAACTACCTATAAAGTAATCCTCAAGGATTCCTACATGATACAAAGCATACAAAGCACCAATTATCTAATTATCTAAATTTTTTAACTTTTATTTTAGGTTCAGAGCTACATGTGCAGGTTTGTTATATAGGTAAACTTGTGTTATGGGGGTTTGTTAAACAGATTATTTAATCACCCAGGTACTAAGCCTAGTACCCAATAGTTTTTTATATTTCTGATCCACTCCCTCCTTTCACCCTCCACTCTCAAGCAGGCCCCAGTGTCTGTTTTTCCCCTCTTTGTGTCCATGCATTCTCACCATTTAGCTCCCACTTATAAGTGAGAATGTGTGGTATTTGGTTTTCTGTTCCTGCATTATTTTGCTAAGGATAATGGCCTCTAGCTCCATCCATTGTTCGTGCAAAGGACATGATCTCGTTCTTTTTTATGGCTGCATAGTATTCCATGGAGCATATGTACCAAATTTCCTTTATCTGGTCTGCCATTGATGGACATTTAGATTGATTTCATGTCTTTGCTAATGTGAATAGTGCTGCAGTGAACATATGTGTGCATGTGTCTCTATGGTACAATGACCCAATAATGAGATTGCTAGGTGGGATAGCAGCTCTGTTTTTAGCTCTTTGAGAAATCACCACACTGTTTTCCACAATGGTTGAACGAATTTACCTTCCCATCAGCACTGTATAAGCATTCCCTTTTCTCTGCATCCTCCCCAGCATCTGTTATTTTTTGACTTTTTAGTAATAGCAATTCTGACTGGTGTGAGATAGTATCTCATTGTGATTTTGATGTGCATTTCTCTAATCATCAGTGATTCTGAGCCTTTCTTCATATACTTATTGGCCATGTGTATGTCTTCTTTTGAAAATTATCTGTTCATGTCCTTTGCCCACATTTTAATGGGGTTGGCTTTTTTTCTTATAAATTTATTTAAGTTTATTTTAGATCCTGGATACTAGATCTTTGTCAGATGCATAGTTTACAAATATTTTCTTCCATTCTGTAGATTGTCTGTTTACTCTGTTGATAGATTCTTTTGCTGTGCCGAAGCTCTTAAGTTTAACTAGGTTCCATTTGTCAATTTTCATTTTTGTTGCAATTGTTTCTGGTGTCTTTGTAATGAAGTCTTCACCAGGTTCTACGTCCATAATGGTATTTTCTAGGTTATTGTCCAGGATTGATATAATTTTTGGTTTTAGACTTGAATCCTTAATGCATCTTGAGTTAAATTTTGTATATGGTGTAAGGAAGAGGTTCAGTTTCAATCTTATGCATATGGCATCTTGAGTTAATTTTTGTATATGGTGTAAGGAAGAGGTTCAGTTTCAATCTTATGCATATGGCTAGCCAGTTTTCCCAGAACCATTCATTGAAGGAGTCCTTTCCCTATGGCTTATTTTTATCAGCTTTGGCAAAGATTAGATGATTTTTAGATGTGTGGCATTATTTCTGGCTCTCTTTTCTGTTCCATTGGTCTATGTGCCTGTTTTTGGACAAATGCCATGCTGTTTTGGTTACTGTGGCCCTGTAGTATAATTTGAAGTCAGGCAGCATGGTGTCTTCAGCTTTGTTCTTTTTGCTTAGGATTGCCTTGGCTATTCAGGCAATTTTTTGATTCCATATGAATTTTAGAATAGTTTTTTCTAGTTCTGTGAAGAATGTCTTTGTTAGCTTGATAGGAATAGCACTGAATCTATAAATTGCTTTGGGCAGTATGACTATTAACAATATTGATTCTTCCTATCCATGAGCATAGAAGATTTTTCCATTTGTTTGTGTCATGTCTGATTCCTTTGAGCTGTGTTTTGTTAATTATCTAAAACTTAATGAGTACAGTGGATGTGTTTATCTGCACTACAGAATGAAACTATAAAAATTTTATACAAATTATATTTTCCTTTTATACTTCAATAAATATGAACTATAATGTAAATAAATAATGAAATTTAGTAATACATTTAGGATATAATAAAAGCAATAAAATTTAACGATTACAAAAACAAAAAGACAATCTAAACTGTTTAGTGCTTATTAAAGAGTTGTTTGAGTGAGGTTTGGTATTAAGAAGAGGAAAATGGAGTTTGGTGGTAAGTGAAGATTAGTTAGAGTGAGCTGGAGAAAAAAAAAATGAGTAAAAAAAGTAGATATCTGAGGTACGTAGTACAGGTTGCACTTATTCACACTCAGATGGCCATCTAAAACCGTGGAGAAGGCATTGGGATGGAAGTCTCAGTAATCGCTTTGAAATATTTTGGTTCCAATTACGTGGTTCCTGAGAGTATGACACCATGCATGTCATCATCTTTTTAAGTGTTATGTTTCTCTTCATGTCATGATCATATTCACAAGCAACAACAATAATTTTGTCTGCATCATCTAAAATTTCTTGTAAAGATTTTGCATCTTCTATTCATGACACTTTTTTTCCACCAATAGCTCCCTGTATTTCACCAAGAAAGATGGATTCAGCCTTGCTATTAATAGAAACTGCTTCAACCCTAATTAGTATTTACCTTAGATCTCAGCAAACCTGCCTGGGCTTGGCTCTGGCTTTTCTCCTGCCAGACTCCTCCTCATAGGGAATATAGTTCTAGAGATCAAGAGGATGTGCCTACGTAGTGTCTTTGCCTCTCGTTTAGATCAAAATCAGGTAACTAAGACCCTAGAATTTCCTGCCCAAATGGACACAAGCCTGCACACGCCTCTCTCTAGACTGATCCTGAAAACAATGGATGCCCCATGAGGGGTGGCCACACTGTGGCTCTTTGCTGGGCCTGGGGATGGGGAAAGAGTCAGTGAATGGAACTTTTAAGTGTGGGCTGGAATATTCACGCTCACATGTGCAAAGTCCCTCACAGTATGGGATAGCTGATGGAGGCAAAGTTGGGTGAGCTGTGGGCTTGAATCCTTCATTTTACTCTACCTCAGGCTGTACAAAGCTTAAGGGTGGGCCTGTCAATGATCTTTAAATTATATAATCTTACAGCTTCTCAACTTTCTCAAACCATTCCTGAGTTGCTTTGGAACTCAGCTTCCTCTGCTAATCACTCCCTTTCTCCGCTGCCTTCTTCAGATCTTTAGAGATGTCCAGTGTCTTCTGCTATCTCAATACAAGGCTAAATTACATCCCATGCTGAGTGTGTCTCTCAATCCATTACATGCTCTATTTCTCTAGTTATTAAAAAATATTATGCTGTGCTCAAGTAACACAGTGATGCTTTCCAGCATCAACAATGCTTTTATAATATTTATTTTCTCCTTATATACACAATGGATATAGAAATGTGTATGGTCAAGCTTTAGATATTTTATGGATTTAGTTTGTTCAATAGAGTTTACCACCTCCAATATCTTTTTAAGCATACGAGCTTTTCTAGAAAATTTCTTTCTGCAGAGTGTTTCAAAAAACATATTAAAAGCATTTTCACTTAATAATGTCAAGCAAATAAGTAAAAGAATGCACAAAATGTTTTAAAAACAGAAGTATGCAAAGTCTTCCTATCAGAACAGAGAAGATATGAAAGCAGTGCTCTCTGAATCCTCTTGTCCAGATTCCAACCTAAACTATTTTTGCTAGCACATGTATGCTGATATATTGGCTTGGATTTCAACTAAAGTAGTGAGTTTTACATATAAATTTTACAAATATTTACAGTGAATATTTGGAGAGTGAGCATTCATATAGTGAGGGATACCTGAACTTCTCTCTTCAATTTATTCTGTGAGCTGTCAAAAGACCATATTTCCAACATAAATACTATTTTAATTAATCAGTTCCCTTCTTTTGAAACACTGATACTTCCCAACATTTTATGAAAAAAAAATCTAAACCATTAACATGTCACTCAAGGCCACTCATAATCTGATCCCAACCTACCTTTCCAGCCCTATCCTAACCTCTTCCAATCATAAGCTTACACTGAAACCACACAAAGCTACTAGTGGTTATTCAGACAAATAGTCATAAAACTAGTTCTTCTGTTTGGAATGTCTTTCTCTATTTGTAAGGTACACATACCTTCTCTTTTCTCAACTTTCTAATGCCTCCTTTTCCACCCCCATATTCCATTGATAACTTTGCTTTCTACTTTTCTAAGACAAAGCCATCAGAAGAGAACCTACACCAACTCTCACCACCACAACTATTACCCCTTAGTATCTCTACCTATAAACCCAGCCTTCCTTTGTGTAACTATAAATAAACTGTTTCTGCTTCTATCCAAAAATAGCCCCTGTATGCCTGTGCAAGATCCTTACTGGCCCAAGGACATCACTCCAGCATGCTTCCCTCTCTCCTTCAGCATCAAATTTCTCCTCTGTGCTGAATCACTCCCAACAGTGTATAAACAAGGTATTATTTCTCCCATCTGGGAAAACAAACTCCTCTCTTAGCTTTACTTCATCCTCTGGCTTCCACATCATTTTTCTGCTCCTCTTTGTAGCAAAACTCCAGGAAAAGTGCTTTATTCTCCATATCTCTAATTCCTGTCCCCTCATTCTCTCCTACTTCCATTCCAATCAGGTTTTTCACCAATGTCATGCTATGAAAGCTGCTTTGGTCAAGGTCAATAATGACCTCCACATTGCAGAGTCCAGAGGTCAAACTCAGTTCTCATGATGAATGGCCCATCAGAAGCATTTGACATTACTGATCACATTCACTTCCTGAAAGTACTTTCTTCATTTGGATTCTAGAGGATCACACTGTTGGCTTTCCTTTTACCTGATGACCCCATCTTCTTAGATCCTGCTGCTATTTCTACCTCTATACAGTCTCAAAATTCTTAATGTTGGCTCCTCAGAACTTAATTTATGGACATCTTCCCGTCAATACTTACTTATTTGATAATAGCATTCAGTCTCATGCCTTTAAATACCATTTAATGACTCCAAAAGTTCTATCTCCAGCTGGACCTCTCTCCTAAAATCCAAACCTGAATGCCCAACTACCTACTTGATATAGTCACCTGGAGGTCTAGGAGACATTTCAAACCTAATATGTTTAAAGCTGAAGTCTTAATTTATCCCCTGAAACCTGATATATTCAGCCTTTCTCATTTCAGTTGACGGAACACCATCCTTCTAGTGGCTTAGATCAAAATATTGGAACCATCCCAAATCCTTTCTTTCCCTCAAAATCACATCTAATTCGTTAGGAATTTATTTACAATGTATTAAGAATCCAACCACTTCACAGCATCTACACTGATTTCACTCTGGTTCAAGTTGCCATCATTTACTGCCTCCTAACTGGTGACCCTGCTCTCACCCTTACGCCCCAAACCTGCTCTTCAACACAACAGCTGCAGTCATCCTGTTAATAGCTGAATAAATCAAACAGCCCTAACATTTGGGGCATACACTCCTCATGTGAAAAGCTTTTAATGTTTCCACTTCTCTCAGAGTAAAATCAAAAAATCTGTTTAACAACCTGTAGAGTTTTATATCAGTGATTCTCCAACTTTACTATGCATAAGAATCACCTGATGTGGCAGTTGTACAGGTGAACCACTCAGTTCTTCCTTCCAGAAAAACAAAACAATAATAAGCTGAAAGGAGGACAGTTAGATGATAGCCTTCACCTGCACAGGCTTTGAGTCAGCCTGAGCTTTCAACGCAAGTCTCTGGCTTCCTAGGTTGCCTTCAACCAAAGACCAGCCATGAAGAGGCTACTAGCACCTGGTCTTTTCTCCCCAGCATGGACTCCTCTAACAGGCAATCTCCACCCAGAACTTTGACAGAGACCTTGTCTGAGGCTCTCTCTACACAATCCTGCTTTAATCTCCTTTTCTTTCAGATTTCAGATCTGGATCATGGTCTGAAGTCTTCTTCTACCTAATTTTGCTTCTTCCCCCTGTGTCTTTCACAGACATACCTTCCAAGGAATGGCCTGCACTTCCAACTTCCTCAATCCTGAAAGATCAGAATTTGTCAGAGTTGGTACCGAGAATGGTTTGAGAATATGATTTGGACACTTACCACCCAGATGCCTATAATTAAAGAATGCCAGTAGTCAGGATTTACCCAGACATCCTCTGCAAAGTGCAAATTGTCATAATGTGCATCTCCAATAACAAAGAAGAAAACTTTTAGAATCTAGGAAAAATACATTCCACACTTAGGAATATTTATCTGGCCTATAGACTGATTGATATGAAAAGTAGCCAGTTTTGAGGGGTCCAGAATACAAAAGGACTCTGCAGCAGGTCCAGGCTGCAGTTCAAGCAGCCCTAACACTTGGGCCACACAATTCAACAGACCTTTTATGTTTGGAGGTGTCAATGGTGGAAAAGTTGCAGTATAGAGGTTATGGCAAGGACAAGTGGGAGTACCACAATGCAGGCTCCTGAGGTTATAGAGCAAGGTCATGCTAAGGTAAGGGGGAGTTATTTGCCTTTTGTTGGACAGCCTCTAGGGTGTTTTAGTTGGCCCAGGGAGAGATGGCATACTTGACCAAGGGATAGCAAGTGACCATGCATCCAAACTTCCCCTTAAGAGCTGAGTTCTATTGGAGCCATCAAGTCATAAAATCAAATAGGCCCAGCAGCAATCCATGTTAAGGTTAAAAGGATAGTTATATACAGGAGTAAACACTAGTAAGACCAGAGGGCATAAGTAAACTGTGATCAGGCATCTCAGACCCCCACATCACCATGATGCTGCTATGGAAGCTCACACTAATGGAACTATGGGGCAGGGAGAGGAGTTCTACAAAACCCTCAAAAGGGAAGGAAACAGACTGAGCTCAGTTTACACATAATTTTATATATGAATGCAACCCAAAATTAAATGGCTACACTACAGCCACACTTAGTGATGGCTATGAAAGATACTAGAGAAGAAAATATTCCTGCTGGGCAGAAGCATAAGCAATAAGCCTGATTTACCCACTCTTAATGAAAGAGAAATGGCCTAAGGTGGCCTAGGTGAGAATATGTATTAATATAAAGTCAATAACTGGCAGTGGTAAACAGCTTGACAGGCTGGTCAGTGGTCTGGAAGAAAACAGACTGGAAATTTGGAGACAAAAATTCAGGATATTATCTAAAATATAAAATCTCAACAATAAGAAAATAGCTCAACTAAAGCAATGAAGAAGGTCTTAACAGACACCTCACCCAAGAAGGTATACAGATTGCAAATAAGCTTATGAAAAGATGCTCCACATCATATGTCATCAGGGAAATTAAAAAAATTTAAATGAGATAACCACTACATACTTTTTAGAATGGCTAAAATTCAAAACACTGACAACACAAATGTGGCAAGGATATGGAGCAACAGAAACTCTCATTTATTGCTGGTGGGAATGCAAAATGGTATAGCTACTTTGTAAGGTAGTTTGGTGATTTCTTACAAAATTAAACATATTCTTATTATATGATCCAGCAACTGTGGTCCTTGGTATTTACTCAAAAGAGTTGAAAACTTAGGTCCACACAAAAATCTGTACATGGATTTTCATAGCAATTTTATTCAACATTGCCAAAACTTAGAAGCAAGCAAGATGTCCTTCAGTAGATGAATAAATAAACAAACTATGGTACATCCAGAAAATGGAATATTATTCAGTGCTATAAAGAAATATGCTATCAAGCCACAAAAAACCATGGAAGAAACTTAAATGTGTATTACTAAGTGAAAAAAGCCAATCTGAAAACAATCAGTGGTTGCCAGGAGCTGGAAAGTAGGGAGGTATAAGGTAAAATTATTCTATATGCTACTATTAATGGTGGATCTATGTCATTATTCATTTGCCAAAGCCGATAGAGTGTACAACACCAAGAGTGAAACCTAATGTAAATTATGGACTTTGGGTGATAATGATGTGTCAATGTAGGCTAATCAATTGTAACAAATGTACCATTCTGATGTGGAATGTTGGTAATGGGGAAGGCTGTGCATGTGTGATGACAGGGGGCATATGAGAAATCTCTGGACCGTCTGCTCAATTTTGGTGTCAACCTAAAACAGCTCTAAAAAAAAATAGTCTGCTTAAAAGAGAAGAATTCAGGGCCAGAAACATGAGCATGTGTGTATGGGAATGAGCACCATGTCTAAAGATCCTTGTATCACATGTTAACCCCTGCCAGAAAGCATCCACCATTGAGGAAACACCAAGTAACTAAGCAGAAAAAAGCATCTCAGCCTGTTGACTTTGGCCAGTGTCATCAGCCATCCCTGAACCATGCAGTTACATGAAGAGCTTGTCTACAGCAGTAGAGATGAAGACTATACATGGACTTCTCCTTATCGATGCCTTTGAATGTCTAATCCATAGCAACAGAACCTGAAAATGTACCCCTAATAAGACACTATTCCTTGAGGAAACTAAATTGGACCACTGTGAATCTCATGTCTGCTATGAATCTGGCTGCATCTGACTCATGAGATTAATGTCTCTATCCCCTTGCTTCGTTCCAAGTCTTATATGAATGCCTTTTATCACAAAACTCTAGCCAGAAACCAATTGAAAAAAGGTATAAGGGAAACGTCCCTGCCTTCTCTTCTGTGTTATATATGAGACCTTAGAAGAAGGTGGTGGTGAGGCCAAGTTAACAACAGACATCAGAATACAGATCAACCCTAGTCACCCTGGCATATATATACACCCCTACTGCCATAATTTAACTTCCAAGTTAAGACAGTAATGATATGTAAAGATGAGAATGTCAATGGGTGACCTTATATTAATCTTTAAGTAAGGCATCAGCATCAAAGAGGAAAAAGGGAGAAATTTGATCTAGGCAAAATAAATAATTTATCTATCAGAGAGGGAGTTACAGATTTCCTTGTGTATGTGATGGCAGAGTGGTATTTATCTTTAGGATAAGTAGAAGACCATAATAGTTATAAACATGTACTCAGAAGCCAAATGTTTACATTTGAATCTTATCTGTATTTGATCTTATGTCTCCTTCTTACTAGCATGTGCCATTGGGCAAGTTACTTAGGCTTTTGATGCCTCCTTACCCCTCTGTTAAAAAAAAATGGAGATTTTAACAGTACTTATGTCAAAGAGTGATGATTAAACATATACATGCATGTTAAAGCACCTAAATCAGTGTTTACTCTATGGTGAGCACTCTGTAGTTGGGCTGTTACTATTCCTGTCTTAAGGACAGTGGCAGGAAAAAGAATTATCAAATGGCCTCTCATTATTTCTTCCCATACAAAATGTCAAAGATTTTGTGATTTAAAGGTTGTTGGACTTACTCAGTTCTAAAAAGGTCCCCACCTGTCCCAGTTCATTTTCATCTTCACTGCCCACTCCAAGGAACACAGCACTCTTAGAAGTGTATAGTCATCTGCAGCACAGTAACATGGCACACGTATACATATATAACAAACCTGCATGTTGTGCATATGTACCCTAGAACTTAAAGTATAATAATAATAAAAAAAATAAGTGTATGGACATCATTGGCCCATGATCTCCTCCCCCTACCATCTCTCTGTCTTTCATTCTATATGGTCCAGTCATCTTCAAATCAATCTACCTTACTCTTTGAAATGGAAGAAAAAGGAGAGAGTTTTTGAGGTTATTTCTTAACCTTTCCTAGACAGCGGCTCTGATTTGGTTCAAATAATCATACTCCATGGATGGAAATTCAAAAGGCTTGAATGTAATGCCAGCATTCCAATTTGGACCCCAGGGGGTCAGAAGTTCCATAGTTACACAAACTCAGCCCTTTGCTGCCTTGCATTACTATTGCACATCAGATTGTAAACTCTTTTAAGGACACAGCTTGTCTTTCATCCATCTATCTTTCCTAACATCTGGCACAATGCTTTGCTCAATAAGATTGTTAAATTGTAATAAATAGAATAAAATGGAACTTAATGATTCCCGAAACTCATGAATAGCTTGATCATCTAGCAATGAGATTATTTTCTAGGATTTTTTAAAATTAGAATGACATTTATTATTTTAATATAGAAAAAACTATAATAAAAAATACAATGCCACAACCCAGAAATCGCCATTGTTGTTATTTATGTTACATTTAATTTTAACATTTTGATGCTTTTTTTTTCTTTACTTAGAGACAATATCCTTTCTCTTTTGGTGTTCTGTAGTTTTTTAACTGAATTTATTTTCTATTATTTACCTTAAAAAATACTGGGTTTTTTTTCTTACAACTTAATGGTATTTATTTCAGAGTTATTATATAACAAAGGTTTTTTTTATAAACACTGCTGGGTTAAACATTACGATCAGTCTGAGGGCTCAGAGTGACTGGGCTATAGGTTTCAGTGAAAAAAAAAAAAGAAGAAGAAAAGTAAAGAAAAAAGAGAAGACCAGTTCTCTTTATAAAAATCCAGCACTTTAAGACACATATGGATGGATGGATGGCTTTCCCTGCCTTGCCTTCTAACCAATTTCTGAACCACGTATCTTGGGTTTTCCTGGTGCCCTAGTTCACACGTCTCATTCTGGACAGATTTGAAAGTTCCACTTAGTGTTAATCTAGATTATCTTTCTCTCCGTATTCCTGCTTTTGATCCCCAGGCTACAATTCGGAATCCTGTTCGGATACCCTAGGCATCGAGTGTGGGTCAGCCTGATTTTCTGCTTTGTTATGACCTTTTCACCACTGGCAATTATAAATATTCTCATTTTACCATATGGATTATATAAAATATCTGATTAAATCAGAGGGCTTATTTGACAATTTTAGTGAAAGCTGCAATACTGGTATTACACATTGATAACTTTACAGCAAGTATGCTAGATAAACACAATTGTAATGATTATCTCATTTCCAGTACCTTGTTCAAAAAGGCTAACGTCACTTGGAGAATACTTGTAACTGTAATAATGAGGAAGTAACATAGAAAATATCAAAAATACTGAAATGGTAGTAAAAAGACTTGAGTTCTAATCTCAAGCATGCCAATAATTAGTTTTTGGTGACTTAAATTGTGTTCATGTGTTCAATTATTCATTTATTCAATAATGACTAACACTTTGTCGAAACATTAGTTCTCTATGTTATTCCTAGGCATCATGCTAGGATTAAACCTTTGTATTAAAGATACAAAGATTAACAAGATGAAATTATTGGTCACAAGCTATTCACAGTTGTTTATTCAATCCCAAGTAGATAAATAAAACAAACATTAACAAACATTGTGGTATTTATTATAGACGTGTATATAGGACACAATGGAAGGTTGAGAGACAAATAAATTTTAAAGGAACTGGTATTTTTGTAACACTAGATCTTTCACTATCTGTTTCCTTATCTCAGGAGATTTCATTATCTCTAAGTTTGTTCTCAGTTCTGATAGTCTAGGGAGCAGTATGTGACATTTACCAGCCAGGAACTAGTTTAAGTATCCCAAGTATGCAGGGATTAATCATGCCTCCAAATTTTTCCAAAGATCTCACTCTATTGGACAAACTGACTTATTTATCATTATTTTTTTAGGTTACTGATTTGAAAAGATACATATAGAAAGAATATTTCTTTGGTAGAAGAATTTAGGAAAAGGTGAAAGAGTGTCATGTCACGGGACTCATTTTCCCCATGGCCAAGTCTTTCCTCCTGGTATATATATCTGTCTCTGGTTACCCAATTCTGTATCTCTATCTGTCTGATCTTGAAAATTTAGTAAACATCTTAGCAACTGTGTTTTATCATCTGTAGAATGTCCACCACAGTGTCTATGGAGCATTATGTCAGATATGAGATGTGTGAAAACCTTAAAATGTATTATACTTTTAACGTACTCTGACGGTATTTTTTGCATTCTAAAATTCTCAAGTGTTATGCAGATATGACTGACTCTTCATAACAAGACTGGCATTGTTTTCTCTGAACCCTTGCTGCTCTCTTCTCACATTGGACAATCAGGACTAAGTATTTTGAATCTGTAGACACTGTCTTAATAGTCATTGAATTCCAGCACTTGGCACAGTGACTAGGACAGGAAAGATGCTTGATAAATGTGTATTGAATTAACGAGACGTGAGAGATACATTCATAGACATCTGGCAAGAAGCAGAACTGGTCAAAAGGAAGGAAAGTCATTCACATATTATCATGTACAGAAGGCATTTCCCCAAAGGACTGCTTTTTCTGATTGATGGGATTGCAGTCCCAACCACACAATTCCAGCCATGTTGTAAATTTAAAAAGTTCACGTGATTTAGCTTTGGGTCTTAAGTATCATGGATATGTCTATGGGAACATGCTCTTGGTTCAAACCATTACATAATCTATGAAGCACAGTTTGTTAGTTGAGGGCTGACTATATGCTTTTTCTTCTTAATAAATGTTATTTTTAGAGATGTTTTAGGTTCAGAGGCATATTGAGTAAAAAGTACAAAGAGTTCCTATTTACCTCTTACCCCCACCCAAATGTATAGCCTCCTCCGTTATCAAGATCCCTACACCAGAGTAGAATAATCATTTGTTTTCATTAATGAACCTCCATTGGCACGTGATTATCACTTAAAGTCCATAATTTACACTGGCGTTGTACATTATAGGATTTGACAAATATATAGTGGAATGTATCCATCATTATAGTATCACACAGAATAATTTCACTGCCCTAAAAATTTTCTGTGCTTCGCTGATTCATCCTTTCTCACCTTCTAATCCCTGGCAACCACTCTCTCCATAGTTTGGCCTTTTTCAGAATGTCATGGAGTTGGAATCATACAGTATGTAGCTTTTTCAGGTTGGCTTTGTTTTTTCCACTTTGTTATAAGCAGTTAAGATCCCTCTGTGTCTTCTATGGGTTGAGAATTCAGTTCTTTTTAGTGGTGAATAATATTCCAGTGTCTGGATGTACCACCATTTATTTATTCATTCACCTACCAAGGGACATCTTGCTTGCTCCCAAGTTAGGACAATCATAAATAAAACTGTTATAAACATCCATCTGCAGGTTTTGCTGTGGATGTAAGTTTTCAACCCCTTTCGGTAAATACTAAGGGATATGACTGCTGGATTACAGGACAAAAGTATGTTTAGTTTTGTAAGAAACTGTCAAACTGTCTTCCGGAGTGACTATACTATTGTATATTCTCATTGACAATGAATAAGTGTTCCTGTTACTTCACATTCTCTCCAGCATGTAGTGTTGTTGTCAGTGTTTTGACTTTCACCATTCTAACAGGTGTGCAGTGGCGTCTCATTGTCGTTTTAATTTGCAGTTCCCTAGTGGCATATGATGTGGATCTTTTCATGTGATTATATGCCATTTGTCTATCATCTCCAGTGAGGTGTCTGTTCAGGCCTTTGGCCCATTTTTTTTAATCAAATTGTTTGTTTCTTTATGCTGAGTTGTAAGAGTTTATTATCCATTTTGGATAACAGTCTTTTTTGTCAGATACCTCTTTTGTAAATATTTTCTCTCATTATGTGGCTTATCTTTTCATTCTCTTCGCATTGTCTTTCTCAGAGCAGAAGTTTTTAATTTTAATAAAGACCAGCTTATCAATTATTTCTTTTGTAGATCATTGCTTAAGTGTTCTATCTAAAAAGTTACCACCAAGCTCAAGGTCATCTAGATTTTCCCCTATGTTATTTTCCAGGAGATTAGTATTTTTGCATTTTACATTTAGGGCTGTCATTCATTTTGAATTAATTTTGTGAAGGGTGTAAGCTCTGTGTCTAGAATTTTTTTTTTTGCATATGGATGACCAGTTATGCCAGTACCATTTGTTGAAAAGAGTCTTTTCTTCATTGCTCTATTTTCTCCTTGCTTCTTTGTCAAAGATTAGTTGACTATATTTGTGTGAGTCTGCATATGAGCTCTGTATAGTGATATATCACTTAATGACTGGGATTTGTTCTGAAGAATGCATTGTCAGGTGACTTCATTATTGTACAAACATCAGGAAGTATACTTACAGAAATCTAGATGATATATATTCTTATACATTTTTTTCTTAAGGAAAACCAAATGTCCCAGCACCATTCCTCTGAATACTAATCATTTCCCCTAGTTAACCTGTAATGCCAATATCAAGTGCTGTAAGTCAGGTTTCTATATATGATTCATTGCAAACCTAGGAGATCACTGTTGTATATACAGCCTGTCATTGAACAAACTAGTGTTATATGGTACATGGCTGTATACTGTTGTCTTGATCCATCTGTCTATTTTTTCACCAAAATTACATTGTCTTGATTACTATTGCTTTATAGTAAGTCTCGAGGTTAGATAGTGTTAATCCTCCAACTTCATTCTTCTTCAGTATTGTGTTGGCTTTTCTGGGTCTTTTACCTCTCCATATAAAGTTTAGATTTATTGACAAAATAAATCTACAAAATATCTACAAAATAACTTTCTGGAATTATTATTAGAATTGCACAGGATCTACAGATCAAGTTAGGAAGAACTGACATCTTGGAAATATTAAGTCTTCCTATCCATGAAAATGGAATATCTCTATTTATTTACTATTTCTTTGATTTCTTTCATAAGAGTTTTGTAGTTTCCCTCATACAGATCTTGTACATATATTATTAGATTTTTACCTGAGTATGTTATTTTGGGAGTTGATCATATAAATGGTATTGTGTTTTTAATTTCAGAATTCAGTTGTTCATTGCTGATATACAGAAAAGTGATTGACTTTTGTATATTAACCTTGTATCATACAACCTTGCGATTATCACTGCTCAGTTCCAGGAAGTCTAGGGTGCATGCATATCCGTGTGTGTATATATTTTCTTTGCTGATTCTTCCAGATTTTCAGATACATGATGACATCATCTGTGAACAAAGATAGTTTTATTTCTTCCTTCCCAATCAGTATACCTTTAATTTCCTTTTCTTGTCTTACGGCATTAGCTTTCAGCACAGTATTTAAAAGTAGTAGTAAGAGGCATCATGCTAGCCTTGTTTCTGATCTTAACAGGAAAGCTTTCAGTTTTGCACCATTTAGTATAATATTAACTGTAGAGTTTTATAAATATTCTATAGTCAAGTTGAGGAAGTTCCCCTCTATTCTTAATTTGCTGAATTTTTAATTATTAATGAGTGTTAAAACTTGTCAAATGTTTTTCTGAGTCTATTAATATGATCATGTAATTTTTCTTCTCTAGTCTTTTGATGTGGTGGATTACATTAATTGATATTTGATGAATATATTTGCAACATTCTTAGTTTTTATGGCACACAGGAGAAGCCTTGGAGGACAAGGGTAGGTAAATTCTCACATGTCCTTGATATGCCTCACTGCAGAAATATCTTTTCTCATAAATTGAGCGAGAAGCTCTTTCAGGCAGAAAGAAATTATGAGAGGAGTGACTCATAAGCATGAAGGCCATGAATAAGTGATTCATCACATCATTTTTAGGTCACCAAAAAAAAATCAATCCAATTAAAAATTAAGAAGTTAAAAACCATTGTTTTGTATCATATAGACAAAAAACATTATCTGCATATTAACATTTTTACTTTCAACCAGTTGTGATAAGACAAAGGTTCCATCTTAAAAATACTACACTAGCTTCCATTAAAATGCACAATAAGCAAGATTATAATTTGTTAGAATTCAGTCTTAGAAAAGAGCCAAGCAGAGGGACCAGATAAGGAATCAGGAAATCTAGGGTCTAAAGCTGATAAGGTGTCTTCAAGCAAATCACTTCACTACAATGGAATCCATATTTTTTTCTAGAAGTCATTGTGAGATAAATAAATAAAACATTAACTAGCTAAATTTTTAAAAATCTTATCAAAAAAATTTATTTTAACATAATATATTATGATAAAATAGTGGTGAATCCCTAAAACATGCCTTTTGTTTATTATCAGAATAGTTGTGATGTAATCCTTCACATTAATGGGCTAACTAGCAAAGATTGCATGATATTATATATATATATATATATATATACATAAAAACAAATTTTATATTAAGTTCAACACCAATAAATAATTTAAAATAAACTGTTTCAGAAAACTAAGAATTGAAAAAGACGTTCTTAATTTGATAAAGGCTAAATATAAAAAACTTACCATAGAAAAGGAGGTTAAAGATGGCTGACTTAAGGCATCCAATACTTGCCTCTTCCAGAAAGAAAAAACAAAATTATGAACAATCACTGCTAGAATAGAACTTGTAAGAGAGAACACTGAAATTAAGCAGAGAAATCCAAAACCCGAACAGACTAATAACAAGTAATGAGATAGATGCAGTAATAAAGAGTCTTCCAGCACAGAAAAGCCCACGACCTGACAGCTTCACTACTGAATTTTACCAAACATTTAAAGAAGAACTAATGTACCCCATAAATATACACACCTACTATGTACCCACAAAAATTTTTTAAATGCTTGGGGACAATCTTTAAAGGAAAGGAAAGAGATATGACAATAACTGCAATGTATGATCTTTAATTGGATAGTGGGTTTGACAAAAACAATATTAAGGACACTTTTTATTATTTATTATTGTTCTTATTGTTATAAGAAACATGAATATGAAACGCATGTAACAACAGAACACCAATGTCCAATTTCCTGAGTGTGATAAATACATTACGTTTAAAAAAAAAAAAACCATAGTGTTAGTGTCAAAAATATTCAAGGAATTCTTGCAAATGAACTTTAAAAGCTCATAAGCTAAGTTGAAAAAATGGGTAAAGGAAATAAATAAGCAATTCACAGGCAATGAAACCTAAAACACCACCAAGCATATGAGATGCCTAAAATACAAGTAATAAAAAATCTCAGAATAACATTAAACTATAACACTTTATACACTTTATACCCATTATGTTAGCAAAAATTAGGAAGAGAGTAATGCTACATTTGGCATGAATATGGGGAAAAGGTAACGCACCTACAGTTAGAAGTATAGACTTGCAGTCATTCCAGAAAGCACTTTAAGGTATTTAATGAAATCAAACATTAGTAAATCCTAGAAACCCCCTCTTCAATATGTATCCCAGAAACAACTGTTCATAGATCTATGAGGATGCATAGCTAACAATGTTCATCGGGGCATTATGCATGGAAGTGGGGAGTTTATGACAATCTAGGTATGCATCTATGAATAGATGGGTAGGCAGAAAACGGGGAGTGTGTTCAGTGGTTTACTAAGCAGCTGTCAGAAGCAACACAGAATACAAACACACAAAACATAATGTTGATGGGAAAATAACTACAAATAATGAGATATAATGTACCTTGTACTTATGCAAATTAAAAACACATGTAAGCATAAAATAATGACATACTTTTTTCAAAGAATCATACATCTTTAAAGACATAGAGTGAGTACCCAATCATGGGAAAGGGAGAATGGAGAGAGATGGGTGATAAAGGGGAAAATACTCAAGAGGACATCAAGACGAAGTATCACTGAACCACTAGGAAACATAATTAACAGGACACTCTATATTTGAAGTCTAAAAGAAGGAAAAAGAATTAAAATAAATAACATACAAAATTGGGGTAAGACTAGATCATCTTTAAAGTTACTTCTCACTCTAATATTCTGGTTTTCTATGATACATGAGGTCTTTCTGCACTGAGTAAGCCTTGAGAGACCATTTGTATCATTATCCATTAGTGGGATGAAGCCAAACACCTGCAAATCCAGTAAATTCAGACAAATTACACTCAGGGGAGTTAGTTTCACATCATCTGTCAACAAGGACATCAAAGAGAGGTGGGAAATCAAAATCATCTGTCTCTGGGCTACAAGCCCTGGCTATGACTCCCCAAACACCCATCATAGCAATTCTCAGTGTTCCTATAACCCTCCACATCTGTTAATTGCTTAGGGCTTCATATTCTACCCTGGAGGCCTATCAGTGTTTCCAGTTTAGTGAAGGAGAGAACTAAAAGGATAGGTAAGTTAAAAGCATGCAGACCCTGAACAAATGTTTTGTCACCAGAATCCACAATGCAGTGTGGAGATAACTACAAAAACTGAGATTTTTATAGCTGATTTTAATCCAAGAAAGTTTAATTAGGACCCCAGAGAGGTGTCTGTGGGGAGATGAAATCCTGCTCCATACGTTGAAAACAAAAAGTTCTAACAATTGGGATAGGCATAAATGAAATTGGCAACCACAAGATATAGTTAGATTTTTCTTCCTGTGTATTTTTCTAGTAGAATCCAATATTATGAAGAGTTAGAAATGATGTGAAGAATATTTATTACTGGGTAAGTCTTTCTGGACTGCAAGTCTCTTTAGAGTCCCTTGCAACATGGAGATTACATGGTTCCATCATGTGTGTTATGTGTGCATGTGCTCATGCACTTGGAGACAACACACTATTGGAAATGAGGTTATTAAGCAGTAGGATGCTGCTTCTGGGGATGTTGAACGTAGTTACACAGTTTATCTTTATGGAGCTCCTTCCAATCCCTAGAGAAGTCTCGATGTGAAAGTCTAAGAATGCAGAACATATTCACTTGGTAGAATTATAAACATCAAAACTGGACATCAATGTACAGTCATTGATAACCTCAGGAAGTGATCATCTACTTGCCTCTGTGTGCTTCTGCTTCTTTTTTCTTAAGAGTTGCTTTTTTTTCCTCGACCTATCAGAAATACATTTTTCCAGCTTTATTGAGATATAATTGACAAAAATGTGTATGTTCGAGGTATACAACAAGATGATTTGATGTAAGTATACGTTGCATAGTGATGACCACAATCCAATTAGTTAACACATTCAGCATCACTCACAGTTATTTGTGTGTGTGCATGCATGTATGCATGTGTGTGTGGTGAGAACAATTAAAATCTGCTCTCATCAAATTTCAAGGTAAAAAAACAGTTAATAACTATAGTCATCAGGCTGTGAGAGGAATGTGACACTGAGTTTATTACTTACCGTGTGTCCTTTATAGTTTGTTATGCACGTGTGTGTAAACAGTATACTGCTATCTTTATTGAGTATTGAGTCAGGAATACTCAAAAAATAATTATGTCATCTCTTCATAAAATCCCTACCCAGAAACCTTGCGAAGTATTGCAATGTATATGATCTTAAACTTTACTGATATTTAGAATCATATTCTGGTATTTAATTCAAACAGTGCCCATTAGGTCCAGGATCCTATTTTGAAAAGACAAATACTTCTCTCTAAATGCATTACGCACTCTGCTAGGAACTCCAAATTATATAGACCCAGATAGCAGATACCAAGTAGAAACTTGTTCTTAGATTCTTGCTTTTCTTCTCTGGCTTACCATAGAGCTTCTCCTCTTAATCAGAAAACCTGCAGAACCATGAGTATGAAAATAGTCAACCTGCAGACCCATGAGTATGAAAATAATTGATTAATTGTTATGCAGCAAAAATCAATTCTTACGTCAAGTAGTTTGTAACCTCTGCATATACAAACATCCCAAAATGCAACATCTCTTTGAGAGCTGGGTGCTAATGGTTTGGTTCTGCATAGTTGCTGCAGCTAAGCCACAATACCAAAGCAGCTATCTTTGACGACAAAGAAATCCTTCTCTTACCCTCAAAACCTCCTTCCAAAGTCACACAAGGGGACTTCTGCCTATATCCCTGTAAGGGTGAGGAGAAAAAGAGAAAGGAATCCAGCTGTTTAAGAGTTAAATGAGCATGACAGTCCCTAAGAATGTGTCCTACTCTACAATACTCATTTCTTGAGATTAGTCATAGGAATTAGAACTCTGTAGGAATTAATTTCCTACACATCTCCACCAGTGGAAAGAAAGCAGCATCTCCCTTTCATAAGTAAAGCCTCTTGCAAAAATCTTATCTTAACAAGATGAAATAAAATTCCCCATAATTTCATCATCAACCTTCAATACAACAATATGAAGGCGCTAAAGGCTAATGTAAGAAGGAAATCAAAATGGTGCCCCCTAGTGTTATGATCGCCAACAGCCTGGAGACCATAGTAATGCATGGTGTCTCTGGAACAGAATGTGGATCACCATAGATTAAAATCTGCAGTACCAAAACCACATATGTTATTTACTACCACCTACATCAATTCAGCCAGGAAATAAGATCTAGAAAACCCTGAAATCAGCTATATTGCTTTCAAATATATGCACTGGATGAGTCTCTTCACTTCTCTGAATTACAATATTTTCAACTATAGTTTAGGGATACTACTTTATCAGTACCGGATTGATAACAGGAAGAAATGAGATTGTAGAGAGTTATTTAAAAACTGCAAAGGATTCTACAAATTAAATGAAATATTAGGAAATCATATTGTGCCTAGCCCAACACAGTTCTATATTTAAATGTTAATTGACATTCGTATTTTGGGGGAGAAATCTTATTGGAAAAGTTAATAAAAATAAAGAAATAAACATGAAAATACATATGTTAAATACATAGGAACTAACCTATGTTATCCGTTGAAAGGTATATGCCACGATGGGTCCTGATTCTGGTCTTCTTCACTTTATTTGAGTCAATCTGTAAACGGTGCAAGACAGAGCCTGTAAGCCAGTGCCATAAAATTCAACTTTGTTTCATTTCCATTTCAAATGTAATTCCAGTGCCTTTCAACAAGGATTTATTTTGAAGCCAACTCTTTCACATCCCATTAAGTTGGTGTGTTTTATTTGCATGAAATTCCAAATTGATCTGATATTGATGTCCAGGCACTCTATAAGGAGGAGACAGAAAAGATCTGTTAAAAATAAAAATTGCCAAAGGGGAGACACACATAATTTTTTAGCTTAAACTGTAAACAGCACTCTTTTTCCATTATCAGATCGTCATTATAATTTCCAAAAGCTGCAGAAGATGAGGCCTGAGTCCTGCTTAGTTTCCAACCTTTCACCCCGCTTGGCATCATTCTCTGAGCACATGCTCCGCTCAAAAGAAATGAAAAAAACAAACAAACAAAAAATACCACGGCATCAGTTGCCACAAATGAGGAAAACATACTAATAGCAGCGTATGAAATATTTCCACGCACTCCCAGCATTTAAGAGCTTCCAGGGTCCTCCCAAATCCATTTTCTGTCCATGATTATTCTGCTTTCAGTATGTTTAGAAGCTCATTTCTCAGCTCCATTGTGTGGGTGCATAGTAATGCAGGAGTTTGGTTATGAAATATATAAAGAAAGGGCTAAAATTTGACTGTAAAAATATTTTTTATCCCTATCTACATGTTCGATAGCATTTCCCATTATTCCAAGCTATAAATCAGAATATGGTTATAAGATATTGGCGGGGGTGGGGGAAGCTAGGAATAAGAGGAATGAATTCCAAGATAACAAAAGTGAATATTTATTGAGAGTTAGTACATGCCAGCTACTTAGTTGAGCAATTTGTCTACACATTCTCAGATAATCCTATAATTATTTTCTAAAGAGGAAGTCATCCCAACTTTATGATGGCAAAAAGAGGCTCAGAGGGTCTGTGTCAGTTCTCCAAAGCCATATAGCATTTAAATGGCAAAGCAGGTATAGAAAACCTAAACCTTTTACTCCAAATCTCACATTTCTTCCACCTAACTCTGCTATCCTCAATAATCAATAGTCCAGATTCAATGATATAGCTATTAGAGGATCCCCATTCAGACAATCAAAAAGAAGAATTTGTAGAAAAATATATTTTAGTACTTGGCACCTTAATTTCACATAAGGTAAGAACTTTATTTAGAAAGATGCTTTGGTTACTTTAGCTAGGAAATGTGAAAACATAATGGTTTGAGTGAGAGGAGATACTTAACTGCTTTGCTTAAGAAGAACAACAGATATTTGGATTTGGAATAAAGAAAATAAGAGGACAAAAACAAAAAAGGAAAAAAGAGGGAGCTGGAAAACATTGTAGTGTAAAGAAATGCTGTCTAGGAGAAATCTCAGTGGCAAATTGGCCAGAAGACTTATCATAACAAGAAATTGCTTATTTTAATATTTAAGTTTATTGCTGTATATCTCTATGAAAGCATCTTTTATCTCCCAAACTTTCAGTACAACCTACTTCATCCCAAATTCTTGTATGAGAGACATCTAAGAAAAAAGGAAGTTTATTGTATATCTGCATCAGTAAAGGGTGGTGAAAGGAGACTTAGGGCTCAGAAGGCACAGGAAATTAGAAGCAGAGATGCCCATGTGACTGTTGGTGGAGGGGGGCAGTGTGCACCCCATAGATATGGAAGAGGGAATGCATTAATTCATGTAAATGTCAAGGAAATCATACACTTGACTTATACTTGATCAATGAGATCCTATTGTCTTGGTAACATCCTTCTGTTCCCACCAGATACGGGTTAGTATACAAAATGTCTAAAAATAATTGATATTTTTCCCTTTCAATAACATCTCACCATGGTTATGATTGAAAAATAGTAGCAAAATTCCTTTCCTACATACCTACTGTTCTTGTTGATGTCACCATCTGCTTGTATACTTTCACTCCCAAAAATCTGTAAGAAAATTAAGATGATTTCTTCAGGTAAAAACCTGCAGATCAACAGTCTAGGAAATTTGGCATTCAATCAAATGTTGTGATCTCTACCAACAATGGTACTGCCATTGTATAAGTTATAGCCCCTTTGCAAAGGGTCATCTATATCACGTCCTGCTCCTCTGAATAGACACAGACCCTTAAACGCTTAGGATTTCTGGCCACAAAGCTCACATACAGAACTCTTATTATAGCAATAATAATATCATTGAAGGAAACTCAGAAATCATCTAGTTTGATCTTCCAAAGATTGCAATAATCCTTTCTACAATAGACCCAGTGAGACTGTAATTCGTCTTCTTGAATGCATCCAGTGACAAAGACATCTCAAAAGGAAATTCTATCTTTGGATAATATGAAACTTTACATAAAAAGCTTCCTTATATTGAGCCTAAATTATATTACTGGTCCTACCTAAGTTCAGGCATTTGGAACAGCATACATATTATTCTTCTTCCATCTGTCTTTTCTTCAATTATTTGATGACAACTCCAACGTCACTACTTAATTCATGCTAAATGTACTCAGTTCTTTCAGTCATTTCCAGATGCTTTACCATACCAGGAAACACCTGGGTACATTCCATTTGTCAATACTCTTATAAATGTGTGGTGTGCCGAAGGAAATCCTTTGTTCCAGATGTGATTTTAACTCTGCAAATTTCAATTGTATTTTTATATCCCTCTTCTGCAAATGGGTCCTTCAATAAAGCAAACCAAGATGGTTTTAGCTTTTTATGACATTGTATTACACTTAAATCATACTGAGGTTGCCATTGCCTGTTACTTAAACTTTTGAGAAATTCTGTCACTTAGTTTTTAAATTCTTGTTTGATCTTTTAAAACCAAAGTTTGGTACACCACATTTATCCTCTTTTAATTTAGATTTTCTAGTCTACTGTTTTGGATCCTTGACTGTGATAACTAATGTATTCACATCTACCCCTTGCCACTTTGGAATGGCAGAACATTTGATAATCGTACATTCTGTGCTTTTTATTAATATGTTTTCATAACTGATGTAATGACAAGAGCATAGACTCTAAAGTGAACATGATTAAGATTTTCATTTCTCTTCTGCTAGCTATACATACCACGCAGCTAATAATCCTGCTTTCTTTGAGCACTTACTATGTTCTAGCCACTCTGCTAGTGACTTTCCAGATATACTGTATTTTAATTCTTTCAATTTATCAATGAGTAGGGAAATACATTTTCCCATTTTTATTATAGGAATATAAAGCAGAAGTTTTATATTTCCATTTAAGCATACACAGCTAAGTGACTTGCACATAATTCACTGTCCTGGTTTTCAGTTCCGCAAACATTTACTCTTTCTACATTCCATCTTTGATTTCAAGGTTTGTGAAATTTATATTTTTATTAACTTGTCACAGAGAATTTTCTTCATTTATTTATGCTTTCTTCCAAACTGCTTTCTTTGTCTACCTTTTGTATCCTTCCTGTCTGCATTCTCTTTTCTCTTCTTTTTTCTTTTCTTTTTATTCTTTTCTTCTCTCTTTTTTCCTCTCTCCCTCTTTTCCTTTCTCCAGCCTCCATTATCTTCCTTCCTTCCTTCCTTTTTCCTTTTTTTCCTTCCTTCCTTCCCTCCTTCCTTCTTTCTGTCCTCCATTTCTTTCTGGTAGTATATTTGCATTATTGCCAAGTATTTCTTTAAAAATATTTCTCCTTTTTAATATGTGCAGATGGCACTCTATCCAGAACTTCTATTGAATGTAAATGATTTTCAAGTCAGCTCTCTTTTCTTACAACAGGTCTTATTTAAGACCTGTTTGTTTTCATTTCTTAGCTGCACCCAAGGAGTAGGATGCCTACTCTTCTGTCTAGTTTTCTTTAGCTTCAGGGTCTGGATAGAGGTGGATTTCTTCTGCTGGGCCCGTGTTCAGCCTTTGTGGAAGAGCCCAAGTGCTTCTTTTTCTTCATAGATTTCTGCCAAACGTCCAGGAACCCAAGATCACCTAATCTGTGCACTCCTTCTGGGTTCACTTCCTTTCTTTAGCCTAGGGTTTTAGAATACGGTGAGCCGAGGCTGGTTTTTCGGCCTCTTCTAAGATTCTGAGTTCATGTGATAGTTCATATAAAATTCTCTTCTTATTTTTTTTCTCCGTTTACTTTCCTTCTTAGTTTATTTCTTTCCAAATTACTGTGAGTGGGTGGAAGGAGAAGGGGAGGGGCAGTTTTTAATACAAAATCTCAAGATGTTGTTCACTAATCTTCTTTCACCATACTGTTTCTGGCAATTGGACATTGCCAGAAGTTAATAACTGAGCCTCATCAAAATCTTCTATTTCTTTTTTTACCATTACATTTGGCAAATTAGAGCATGTGTGTATCTAAATGAATACTTTCTGGTTTTTTTTAATTTTTTTAAATGTAGGGAGAAAAAAGTCCTGTGATTCCGGTTTCTTTCCAATATTTTAACACTATTATTTTCTTACATGCTTTTTTTATACATTGGAAAAGTTAAACATAATTTATTGGTTCTCACTCATAGGTGGGAATTGAACAATGAGAACACATGGACACAGGAAGGGGAACATCACACTCCGGGGACTGTTGTGGGGTGGGGGGAGGGTGAGGGACAGCATTAGATCTACCTAATGCTAAATGACAAGTTAATGGGTGCAGCACACCAACATGCCACGTGGATACATATGTAACAAACCTGCACATTGTGCACATGTACCCTAAAACTTAAAGTATAATAATAATTTTTAAAAAACATGTAAAGAAGAATATAAGCACTATACTCAATTAACATGTTAATATTTTATTGTATTGGTTTTCAGTAATTATTTTCAATAAAATAAAGTGTTATTGGCTAATGTTCCAAAAAAACATAATTTATTTGATAATATATCCCAAATGATAATATCGTTGATACCAGAATCTGTGTTGTAATACTTCATAATCCTGGGATAATTTAGAAGAGTGTCAAATATTACATAGCTAGCATAATTTTACTGTCATACAGGTCACAAGCTCGACTCAGAGGAATTTCTACAAAGATTTCATGTATCTTACTGATACACTATATATCACTGACTCTATTCTCCATTTTCCCTCTTCTTTTCCATGATTCTTAACAATAGGGCAGAGGAATAAGCCCCTAGCACCATCTTATGCAGGAACATTGTCTCTTCCTTGGAGATCCTTATCCTAATACCATAAAGATGATAGTACATTTGGACATCCATAGTGCACTGAATTTTCTACATGAGAAGAGTTCTTCCTTATCATAGAGTTGTTAGGGGGGAAAAGGCCATAATATTGTTAAGAAGATAACTAGAAAAAAAAGAACACAATTATTCAAAAATCATTGAAACATGAACTAGGAGAAAGTATTAGACAGTTGCAGAAGAGAGGAATATGAGCTTCAAATACTGCTTCAATATTAAACCCCTTTATATACACTAACACCAGACCTCTGAGTCACTAGGCCTCTTTTCACAACATTATCCTTCTTTTAGTGTCTTCTCAAAACAATCCCTACAGACTTGCTATAAATATTGGAATAACTTCCAAGTAATCACCTGGATTCTTCTTAAAAGACCCCAGGATAGAAAACTCACTGGTTTGTAGGTCAGCCCAGTGTATCACCAAAAAGCTCATACCTCATACTCTTAGGAAGTGATTGGCCTATTTTTAAGTTTTAAAAGTAGAATAAAATTATATCTGATCCTTATAACAATGATAGAGATTTTCTGCTATATGAGCAAAGGCTAAGAGGAAACATTGGCCAATGAAAGCAGCAGTAGAACCATATGTGAAATGATTTTTTTTTTAGAATACTACCTAGAATCAATAATGTTGATTAAGAAAAGGGAAGAATAGGCTGGGCACAGTGGCTCACGCCTGTAATCCCAGCACTTTGGGAGGCCAAAGCAGGCGGATCACTTGAGGTCAGAAGTTCGAGCCCAGCCTGGCCAATAAGGTGAAACCGGTTCTCTACCAAAAAATACAAAAATTGGTCTGGTGTAGTGGCACACATCTGTAGTCCCAGCTACTGGGGAAGCTGAAGTGGGAGAATGGCTGGAACCTGGGAGGCAGAGGTTGCAGTGAGCCAAGATTGCACCACCACACTCCAGCCTGGCTGATAGACTGAGGCCCTGTCTCAAATTTAAAAATAAAAAAAGAAATGGGAAGAATGCTGTGCTTTATATTAAATCAAAACCCTCTCTCTCTCTCTCTCTCTGTATTTTCAGTGCCTAAAACTCTGCCTGGCATATAACGCTTAATACACATTTTGTGGAATATATGAAGGTGAGACCTTTCTATTAATACTACATCAAACCATTGAGACCTCACACAACAGTTATATTTCCTTTTCTACACAACAGGTACCATGGTCTCTGGGGACTTCCTTTGTCTAGGATGAACATTTCTGATTCCTTCAACAGTTCCTGAAAGTTCTTATATTGACTGCCCTTCACTTCACGCCAGTAGTAGGACTTCGAAGTTGCCCAACACAGAGCCTAAGTTGCTCTGACATTGCCTCTCAACAATATTTCAGGTGAGATATGTCAAGGTAAGTGCTGGAGTGAGAGGAGTAAGGGGAGTGAGCTTACTTGCCTGAAAAAAAGCAAAGCCAAGTTTTTTTTTTAATTTACCTGATTTGCTACCTGAGCACCTTCTTATAGCCTTTTAGAGATCGTTCTTCCCAATGCATCTCAACATTCTTTTTCCACCCCTGAGGCAGTCACATAAGGATCTTTTACCTCCTCTCCTTCACTGCCATTGAACTGGATGTTCTTTCCAGATTCTCACATGATAGTGGGTTCTCTCAATCCTCACTTCTTTTTATTTTTTATTTTTTGAGACGGAGTCTCACTCTGTCTCCCAGGCTGGAGTGCAGTGGCACGATCTCCACTCACCGCAACTTCCGCCTCCCGGGTTCAAGTGATTCTCCTGACTCAGACTCCCAAGTAGTTGGGATCATAGGCACCCGCCACCATGCCTGGCTAATTTTTGTATTTTTAGTAGAGATGGGGCTTTGCCATGTTGGCCTGGCTGGTATTGAACTCCTGACCTCAGGTGATCCACCCGCCTCAGCCTCCCAAAGTGCTGGGATTACAGAAGTGAGCTACTGTACCTGGCCCTCACTTCTTTATGCTGATCTCTACCTTGAGTATTCTGTGATGCAAAAATACATGAGAAAATGGGGCTATCACTTCAAATGCAGGTTTTGTTCGATCATAATTTTTCACATCTTGTTGACATTTGGAGAAGAGTACAATATGAAGCTTCTTTTGTATTTCCAACATGAATTTTAGCAAGTTCGAATCAATCCTTTGTGAGGCCCCTCCTTTTCCTCCCCCATTAGAATGAAACATAGCTTTAAGCTTGAGTTATGTATCTTAGAATATGGTTTCACAAAAGCTAAAAACTAAAAAAAAAAAAAAAAAGGCATGGCATTCTTGGTATTTGTGGGTGAATTCTGTGGTGACTGCTTTAATTAATTTATTTAATTGGAATTTCACCAAGACATAAATTTACTCATATCTATTTTTAAAGACAAGAATATTGATCTTGGACCAGCAATAAATTCCTGTAATATTTGTCCTTAGTAAAAAGCCAAGACAATTCTAGGCCATTTCTTTTTGTCTTGAAAACGTTATGCCAAAATCATCATTTTGTTGGCTGCATACATCCTGATTTATATTCGATGAGAGTTATAAAAGGCTTTTATAGTGGAGATGGCCGAGTGACATTTTCCTATAAATCACGATCATTTTTACTGCCACAAAGTTCTAGGACTGAACTTCAAATACAACCGTGCTGTAAACTCTGTGGATGGAACCACATACTTGCTGAATGAGAAACATGTTTCCCTTTCACCATGAGTGACTGCATATTCCAGTCAGTCTCTGGCAGATGAGAGCATCACTAAAACCCAGGGAACCATGCTCAGCCTTGATGAAGCAGCTTGTGAAACGCAGGTCACCCAGAACACCTTTGAATACAGCTATGCTTTCAGCCTCATGAATCATTCAGGTCCATATAGATACTATATTTTGAGCTGAAATAACCTAGCCATTAAAGGTTAACAAGAATGAGGGGAAGCTAATTTTGGCAAACATCAGTATTGTGCATCATAAATATAACACTACAGATCGGAATCCTATTTCATTCAATATGAATCCTTATGAGAATGTCTTCTGATCACGGGGGTGTCATCTTTGCACATAACTCTCCTCATCCTCAAGTGACCATACCTGTTAGATTCAAAGGTAACTTGCTTTTGTAAGAAAGTAGTGTAGAGCAAAGATGAGGGTACCAGGGATTAGAAGCTCTGAATTTTCTTTCAACCCATCTTAGTGGAAAAAAAAACAACCTGGATTTAGAAGGCAGAAGAATGGCTTATGTGATTTTAGAAAAGGGATATTAAACCATCCCTAGGTTACTTATCCCTAGTCACAGATGTTCTATTAATAATATAGGTGAGAGGGTGGAGCCAAGATGGCCGAGTAGGAACAGCTCCCGTCTCCAGCTCCCAGCCCCAGCAACACAGAAGACGGGTGATTTCTGCATTTCTGCTTGAGGTACCGGTTTCATCTCACTAGGGAGTGCCTAACAGTGGGTGCAGGACAGTCGGTGAAGCGCACTGTGCGCGAGCCGAAGCAGGGCGAGGCATTGCCTCACTCGGGAAGCGCAAGGGGTCAGGGAGTTCCCTTTCCTAGTCAAAGAAAGGGGAAACAGACTGCACCTGGAATATCGGGTCAGTCCCATCCTAATACTGCGCTTTTCCAACGGGCCTGGAAAACGGCACACTAGGAGATTGTGTCCCGCACCTGGCTCGGAGGGTCCTGTGCCCATGGAGTCTCGCTGATTGCTAGCACAGCAGTCTGAGATCAAGCTGCAAGGCGGCAGCGAGGCTGGGGGAGGGGCGCCCGCCATTGCCCAGGCTTGCTTAGGTAAACAAAGCAGCCAGGAAGCTCGAACTGGGTGGAGCCCACCACAGCTCAAGGAGGCCTGCCTGCCTCTGTAGGCTCCACCTCTGGGGGCAGGGCACAGACAAACAAAAACTCAGCAAGAACCTCCACAGACTTAAATGTCCCTGTCTGACTGACAGCTTTGAAGACAGTAGTGGTTCTCCCAGCACACAGCTGGAGATCTGAGAACGGACAGACTGCCTCCTAAAGTGGGTCCCTCACCCCTGAGCAGCCTAACTGGGAGGCACTCCCCCAGTAGGGACAGACTGACACCTTATTCAACCGGGTACTCCTCTGAGACAAAACTTTCAGAGGAACTATCAGACAGCTGAATTTGTGGTCTCACGAAAATCCGCTGTTCTGCAGCCACCGCTGCTGACACCCAGCCAAACAGGGTCTGGAGTGGACCTCTAGTAAACTCCAACAGACCTGCAGCTGAGGGTCCTGTCTGGTAGAAGGAAAACTAACAAACAGAAAGGACATCCACACCAAAAACCCATCTGTACATCACCATCATCAAAGACAAAAAGTAGATAAAACCACAAAGATGGGGAAAAAACAGAGCAAAAAAACTGGAAACTCTAAAAAACAGAGCACCTCTCCTCCTCCAAAGGAACGCAGTTCCTCACCAGCAACGGAACAAAGCTGGATGGAGGATGACTTTGATGAGTTGAGAGAAGAAGGCTTCAGACGATCAAACTACTCTGAGCTACGAGAGGAAATTCAAAACAATAGCAAAGAAGTTAAAAACTTTGAAAAAATATTAGAAGAATGGATAACTAGAATAACCAATGGAGAGAAGGGCTTAAAGGAGCTGATGGAGCTGAAAGCCAAGTTTCGAGAACTACGCGAAGATTGCAGAAGCCTCAGTAGCAGATGCGATCAACTGGAAGAAAGGGTATCGCTGATGGAAGATGAAATGAATGAAATGAAGAGAGAAGGGAAGTTTAGAGAAAAAAGAATAAAAGGAAATGAACAAAGCCTCCAAGAAATTTGGGACTATGTGAAAAGACCAAACCTACGTCTGATTGGTGTACCTGAAAATGATGGGGAGAATGGAACCAAGTTGGAAAACACTCTGCAAGATATTATCCAGGAGAACTTCCCCAATCTAGCAAGGCAGGCCAGCATTCAGATTCAGGAAATACAGAGAACACCACAAAGATACTCCTCGAGAAGGGCAACTCCAAGACACATAATTGTCAGATTCACCAAAGTTGAAATGAAGGAAAAAATGTTAAGGGCAGCCAGAGAGAAAGGTCGGGTTACCCACAAAGGGAAGCCCATCAGACTAACAGCTGATCTCTCAGCAGAAACTCTACAAGCCAGAAGAGAGTGGGGGCCGATATTCAACATTCTTAAAGAAAAGAATTTTCAACCCAGAATTTGCTATCCCGCCAAACTAAGCTTCATAAGTGAAGGAGAAATAAAATACTTTACAGACAAGCAAACGCTGAGTGATTTTGTCACCACCAGGCCTGCCCTAAAAGAGCTCCTGAAGGAAGCACTAAACATGGAAAGGAACAACCGGTACCAGCCACTGCAAAAACATGCCAAATTGTAAAGACCAGCGAGGCTAGGAAGAAACTATAGCAACTAACGAGCAAAATAACCAACTAACATCATAATGACAGGATCAGATTCACACATAACAATATTAACCTTAAATGTAAATGGGCTAAATGCTCCAATCAAAAGACACAGACTGGCAAACTGGATAAGGAGTCAGGACCCATCAGTGTGCTGTATTCAGGAAACCCATCTCACGTGCAGAGACACACATAGACTCAAAATAAAGGGATGGAGGAAGATCTATCAAGCAACTGGAAAACAAAAAAAGGCAGGGGTTGCAATCCTAGTCTCTGATAAAATAGACTTTAAACCAACAAAGATCAAAAGAGACAAAGAAGGCCATTACATAATGGTAAAGGGATCAATTCAACAAGAAGAGCTAACTATCCTAAATATATATGCACCCAACACAGGAGCACCCAGATTCATAAAGCAAGTCCTCAGTGACCTACAAAGGGACTTAAACTCCCACACAATAATAATGGGAGATTTTAACACCCCACTGTCAACATTAGACAGATCAACGAGACAGAAAGTTAACAAGGATATCCAGGAATTGAACTCAGCTCTACATAAAGTGGACCTAATAGACATCTACAGAACTCTCCACCCCAAGTCAACAGAATATACATTTTTTTCAGCACCACACCACACCTATTCCAAAATTGACCACATAGTTGGAAGTAAAGCTCTCCTCAGCAAATGTAAAACAACAGAAATTATAACAAACTGTCTCTCAGACCACAGTGCAATCAAACTAGAACTCAGGATTAAGAAACTCACTCAAAACCGCTCAACTACATGGAAACTGAACAACCTGCTCCTGAATGACTATTGGGTACATAATGAAATGAAGGCAGAAATAAAGATGTTCTTTGAAACCAACGAGAACAAAGACACAACATACCAGAATCTCTGGGACACATTCAAAGCAGTGTGTAGAGGGAAATTTATAGCACTAAATGCCCACAAGAGAAAGCAGGAAAGATCCAAAATTGACACCCTAACATCACAATTAAAAGAACTAGAAAAGCAAGAGCAAACACATTCAAAAGCTAGCAGAAGGCTAGAAATAACTAAAATCAGAGCAGAACTGAAGGAAATAGAGACACAAAAAACCCTTCAAAAAATTAATGAATCCAGGAGCTGGTTTTTTGAAAAGATCAACAAAATTGATGGACTGCTAGCAAGACTAATAAAGAAGAAAAGAGAGAAGAATCAAATAGATGCAATAAAAAACGAAAAAGGGGATATCACCACCGATCCCACAGAAATACAATCTACCATCAGAGAATACTACAAACACCTCTATGCAAATAAACTAGAAAATCTAGAAGAAATGGATAAATTCCTCGACAAATACACCCTCCCAAGACTAAACCAGGAAGAAGTTGAATCTCTGAATAGACCAATAACAGGTTCTGAAATTGTGGCAATAATCAATAGCTTACCAACCAAAAAGAGTCCAGGACCTGATGGATTCACAGCTGAATTCTATCAGAGGTACAAGGAGGAACTGGTACCATTCCTTCTGAAACTATTCCAATCGATAGAAAAAGAGGGAATCCTCCCTAACACATTTTATGAAGCCAGCATCGTCCTGATACCAAAACCTGGCAGAGACATAACCAAAAAAGAGAATTTCAGACCAATATCCTTGATGAACATTGATGCAAAAATCCTCAATAAAATACCGGCAAACCAAATCCAGCAGCACATCAAAAAGCTTATCCACCATGATCAAGTGGGCTTCATCCCTGGGATGCAAGGCTGGTTCAACATACGCAAATCAATAAATGTAATCCAGCATATAAACAGAACCAAAGACAAAAACCACATGATTATCTCGATAGATGCAGAAAAGGCCTTTGACAAAATTCAACAACCCTTCCTGCTAAAAACTCTCCATAAATTAGGTATTGATGGGACGTATCTCAAAATAATAAGAGCTATCTATGACAAACCCACAGCCAATATCATACTGAATGGGCAAAAACTGGAAGCATTCCCTCTGAAAACTGGCACAAGACAGGGATGCCCTCTCTCACCGCTCCTATTCAACATAGTGCTGGAAGTTCTGGCCAGAGCAATCAGGCAGGAGAAGGAAATAAAGGGTATTCAATTAGGAAAAGAGGAAGTCAAACT
The DNA here is from genome assembly GCF_009828535.3 of Hylobates moloch. Taxonomy (NCBI): domain Eukaryota; kingdom Metazoa; phylum Chordata; class Mammalia; order Primates; family Hylobatidae; genus Hylobates; species Hylobates moloch. Next base: position 99,599,637 of record NW_026652284.1, read on the forward strand.
GTCCCTGTTTGCACATGACATGATTGTATATCTAGAAAATCCCATTGTCTCAGCCCAAAATCTCCTTAAGCTGATTAGCAACTTCAGCAAAGTCTCAGGATACAAAATTAATGTACAAAAATCACAAGCATTCTTGTACACCAATCACAGACAAACAGAGAGCCAAATCATGAGTGAACTCCCATTCACAATTGCTTCAAAGAGAATAAAATACCTAGGAATCCAACTTACAAGGGATGTGAAGGACCTCTTCAAGGAGAACTACAAACCACTGCCCAATGAAATAAAAGAGGATACAAACAAATGGAAGAACCATTCCATGCTCATGGGTTGGAAGAATCAATATCGTGAAAATGGCCATACTGCCCAAGGTAATTTATAGATTCAATGCCATCCCCATCAAGCTACCAATGACTTTCTTCACAGAATTGGAAAAAACTACTTTAAAGTTCATATGGAACCGAAAAAGAGCCCGCATCGCCAAGTCAATCCTAAGCCAAAAGAACAAAGCTGGAGGCATCACGCTACCTGACTTTAAACTATACTACAAGGCTACAGTAACCAAAACAGTATGGTACTGGTACCACAACAGAGACATAGATCAATGGAACAGAACAGAGCCCTCAGAAATGATGCCGCATAGCTACAACTATCTGATCTTTGACAAACCTGACAAAAACAAGAAATGGGGAAAGGATTCCCTATTTAATAAATGGTGCTGGGAAAACTGGCTAGCCATATGTAGAAAGCTGCAACTGGATCCCTTCCTTACACCTTATACAAAAATTAATTCAAGATGGATTAAAGACTTAAATGTTAGACCTAAAACCATTAAAATCCTACAAGAAAACCTAGGCAATACCATTCAGGACATAGGCGTGGGCAAGGACTTCATGTCTAAAACACCAAAAGCAATGGCAACAAAAGCCAAAATAGACAAATGGGATCTCATTAAACTAAAGAGCTTCTGCACAGCAAAAGAAACTATCATCAGAGTGAACAGGCAACCTACAGAATGGGAGAAAATTTTTGCAACCTACTCATCTGACAAAGGGCTAATATCCAGAATCTACAATGAACTCAAACAAATTTACAAGAAAAAAACAAAGAACCCCATCAAAAAGTGGGCAGAGGACATGAACAGACACTTCTCAAAAGAAGACATTTATGCAGCCAAAAAACACATGAAGAAATGCTCATCATCACTGGCCATCAGAGAAATGCAAATCAAAACCACAGTGAGATACCATCTCACACCAGTTAGAATGGCCATCATTAAAAAGTCAGGAAACAACAGGTGCTGGAGAGGATGTGGAGAAATAGGAACACTTTTACACTGTTGGTGGGACTGTAAACTAGTTCAACCATTGTGGAAGTCAGTGTGGCGATTCCTCAGGGATCTCGAACTAGAAATACCATTTGACCCAGCCATCCCATTACTGGGTATATACCCAAAGGACTATAAATCATGCTGCTATAAAGACACATGCACACGTATGTTTATTGCGGCACTATTCACAATAGCAAAGAGTTGGAACCAACCCAAATGTCCAACAACGATAGACTGGATTAAGAAAATGTGGCACATATACACCATGGAATACTATGCAGCCATAAAAAATGATGAGTTCGTGTCCTTTGTAGGGACATGGATGAAACTGGAAAACATCATTCTCAGTAAACTATCGCAAGGACAAAAAACCAAACACCGCATGTTCTCACTCATAGGTGGGAATTGAACAATGAGAACTCATGGACACAGGAAGGGAACATCACACTCCGGGGACTGTTGTGGGGTTGGGGAGGGGGAGGGACAGCATTAGGAGATACACCTAATGCTAAATGCCGAGTTAATGGGTGCAGGAAATCAACATGGCACATGGATACATAGGTAACAAACCTGCACATTGTGCACATGTACCCTAAAACCCTAAAGTATAATAAAAAATAAATAAATAAATAAAAATAAAAATAATATAGGTGAAAGAAATGTCACTGTTTCCCCTACTCCCACTACAGTAAATTAAACCTGGTTTAAGTATCCACTTACTAAGAGAAGCAAAAGCTTTAGGGCCAATTCTGGATGTTTTCTACCCTACTGTTTGTGGGTACCAGAACCCAGACTTACACAGTCAATGCAAAATGTGACAGTGGCATCTCATCTTCAGTAACAAAGTGGTAGCCATTGTGATTGTTTGTTTCCTAAGACTGTTATCCACTCAAATATGCAAGCTTTTGCTAGCAGCCTCATGTTCTTCATGTCACCTTCAGATATAGAGATCTTTACCTAGGCTCCCAAAGTCCTGGAGCTTGGTGCCAAGTCTTTCCTGGTACCAGCCTAAGTCCCCTACACCAAAGATCTTTCCACCTTCATAGTTTTATTATGAGCAGGAAGTATCCAATTCATTACACTTTGTTCACATTTGCAGTCTGGTAAAATTATCTATCTGGTTTAGACTGGGCTCTGTTTCAATCCAGTGAAACCACAGCCTGCCTCCTGATTTTGTCTCTGACAATGGAGCCTCAACATACCAAGAGCCTTGTACATGCACAAGCCTAGGCTTGCATGCATGAGTGTACACACACACACACACACATGCATGCATGCGCACACACAGAGTTCACTGACCCTTGGAGATAAGGAGAATTCAGACCTGCTGGATTTTCTTGGAAGAAGTGGGGATAGTGGAGATGTTTTCATTCTATGTCCTGGTGAGTCCACAGCAAGAGTGGGGGTTGTGAGGAGCAATTACAACACCTCATTTATTACATGAAATAGATTTTAAAAAAACAAAAACTCATCTGCTTTCTTGGTATTGCCAAGTAAACACTCATTGATTCCAAAGCTAGACTTCCACCTTGTTTCCCTCTCCTGAGCTCCAAATCTGTTTAGTCAACCCTCCGAGTCCCTGTTGGCAACATGTTAAAAAAAAATTCACCGGCCGGGCGTGGTGACTCACACCTGTAATCCCAACACTTTGGGAGGCCAAGGCAGGCGGATCACAAGGTCAAGAGATCGAGACCATCCTAGCCAACATGGTGAAACCCCGTCTCTACTAAAAAAATACAAAAATTAGCCAGGTGTGGTGGCACGTGCCTATAGTTGCAGCTACTCAGGAGACTGAGGCAGGAGAATCGCTTGAACCCGGGAGGCAGAGCTTGCAGTGAGCTGAGATTGCGCCACTGTACTCCAGCCTGGTGACAGAGTGAGACTCTGCCTCAAAAATTAATTAATTAATTAAAATTTAAAAAATAAAAATAAAAACCAAACTCATCATTGCCACTCCACTCACCCACCTACCATTTCTCCTATAGTATGTATATCTGTAAATGACATCACCATCATCCAGCCAGAAACATAGGTCTCATCCTTGAGTCCTCCCCCTTTCCCCTTTCTCAGTCACGTATAACCAAACACTTAAAGTTCTATTGATTTTCCAAACTTAAAATCACTAAAATCTGTTCACTCATCTTCTACCATTCTAGGTCAGTCCCCATCATTTTTATCCTGGGTTGCTACTATAGCTTCTTAATTGCTCTTCCTACTCCCAATTTTGTTCTGGGCTTGCTCCCAGCCAAAACATGCTACAGCCAGAGTGTTCTCTGTAAAATGTATGTCATTGCAGTGTGCTAATAATAACCTCTCAATAATGCTTTTCATCTGATTTTCATATATCTCCCCTACCTTCTATTGGTTACCTTTTTCCTTCCATGTCCTTTTCCGTTGTATTCCTTAGAATAAACTAAGATGCTGTAGCAAATATCAAATATACCAAAATAGAATCATGGTTTAGTACAGTAGAAGCTTTTCCCCCACAGTCCTGAGCAGGTATCAGTTCTCCAGAGATGCTTCTCCAAGCTGTTATTCAGGGACTCCAGATTCTTCCATCCTGTTGTTCTACTATCCTCTAAGGTCTATCTGCACCTGTATGCAGCCAGATCCAGGAGAAAGGGCATGATGCAAGGCATTGGGGAATCAATGCACCAGGCCTGGAAATGGCACCTATCACTTCCATTCCTACTACACACTACCATACCCAAGAAGAAGGCGGCATGGATTTTGTGACTGACCAATACATACGCTGTTGAAGTGAACAGAAAGATAAAAGGGCATAATCATCACTCCTTCAGTTTGTTAGGAAAGGTTTCCTAGGAGTGGTAGATTCAGGTGTCTGAGTGGCAGAAGAGTGTTAGTATAATTAAGAATATGAGCTTTTGAGACAGACAGACTTAGGTTTAAATCTTGCTTCTAGTGCTTACTAGTTGGCTCAGTTAGGTAATTTATTTCAAATCATCCAAGTAGTGATTTGAAATAAATCATACCAAAAACCATAAACTTTTTTTAAGGATTAAGGGAAATTAAATATTTGGAACAATTGGCTCGATCTCTGTCAAAAGGAAGTCTTGCTAAATGGAAGTAATTACCATTAGTTATTGGTTGGCTGAGATGAAAGCTGGAAAGAGAGGTTAGAAAGAAACAGTTTGGAATATGGTGAATTCTGCCTTGTGACATTTGGCAAATTATTTAACATATTCCAGACCTTTGTTTTATTCATCTACAAAATGTGCAAAATTCCTTATACCTGATAGATTAATATGAGACACAAATGAAATACGCATATAAATGTTGGCATCGTGTTCAACCCTTATTCATGATAATTATGATTATGGAAGTAAACTTGGTATATCAGGAAGAAGAAATTATTTACATTGTAAAAACATTTTTCCCCTTTCAGAGAGAATAACTGACTGTTTCAAACTCTCCACTTTCTCTCTTTAAACTCTTATTAAGATTTTGAATTTTCAAACCACAAATCTCAAGTATGCAAAAAATGTGAGTATTTTTCCTAGTTTCTGTCCAAAACTCCTATGGTACCTAGAGCAGAAATTGAATTTTGCAATTTCAAGGGAAATTCATTCACTCAAAGTTTTTCTCAGTCAATTCCAAGTAAACTCAGACAATTTATGGTTCAGCACTTCCCTGACTTTGTGGGGCTCCTAAGAATTACGAGACCCTTGAAGTAACTTAGCATCCAGGGTAAAACACTTTATTTTAAGTCATCAGCTATCCTGCTCACTTCCACTAAGATTTACACAACCCTGTTTGATTAGGGGTTGTCCTTAGACCTCTTTGGCTGTCATTTGTCCTCCTTGTTGTCACTGCTGCCTGGTCCCTGTCCACATGGCACGTGCTTTCACCCCAGCTGCTGTCCTGACTATGACATCCCTTGGCACAACTGGATTCCACCATGATATTCTGTATCAACAGAGATTCCACAGTATTCTGTATCTACAGAGAACTCAGCAGGACTGTCCCAGTCTCTCTGCCCTGCCCACTGTGCAGCTACATCTCCTCTACTCTTTCTGTGTCATAATCACTTGGAAAAATATCTACAAGTCTGTTGATTCCTCAGGTTCAAAGAGAAAAATCATGGTAATTTCTCTTTTATTTGAAGATGTCCAAATCACTCGGGAGGTCCGGCATCTCCCTTTTTCTGAATAATCCCAGGAGAAGGGCAGAGGCAGAGCCCTTCAGAGAAACAACAACATCAAGCTCATTTGCTTCCTCTCGGGGTTTCTCTTTTCTTCTCCAGATCAGATAATTGTTTCAAGTTTAGAGATATTTGATTCCACTTCACTATGAAAACTTGAAAGTCATGAATTTTATACCTTAATCTCTGTGTTGTTGTGACGATTCTTTCCTAAGGATGAGAAGGCTTAGGTCAGTCTTCCAGGGTGACTCCATGCCTATTTCAGATCACCTCCTTTACACTGAGAAAACAGAGGCATCAAAGAAGAATGATGTTGTCTCACACTTGCCAAATTCAAGACACCTTGTACATCTTGTATACTCATGTTTGATGTCTTTCTAGCCTACCCCTGCCTTTGGGACCCTGCCCCATTCCCTTCTCAAGGTGGTCTCACAATATAATTTTTTTCTTCCACATCAGAGGTCAACAAACATTTCCTGTAAAAGACCAGATAGTAAATATTTCAGACTTCGCCAGCCATGCAGTCTCTGCTGCTACCTCAGAACTCTCCCATCATAGCAGGAAAGCATTTATAGATAATACATAAACGAAGAGGTCTGACTGTGTCCAAATAAAGCTCATTTATGGACACCAAAATTTGAACTTCATGTAATTTTCACATCAATAAATTTTTTTTAAAAAGTTGTTAACCACTCACAAATGTAAAAACTATCCTTAGCTCACAGCCATTAACAGGCTACAAAAACAGTCAGCAGACCAAATTTGGCCCACAAGCCATAGTTTGTTAATCCCTTTTCTACATTATTTATCCCTCATTACTTAGCAGAAGATTGACAACCAGTTATATTATATGCTCCAGTATCTTATTAGTTTTTTTAAATCATCTTCCTTTGATTCTACAAGCATTTCTAGCTACTATATTACTTCTCTGTTGATCTTTACAACAAAACTTCTTAAAACTATTGTACCAGTTAATAATCCCACATCCTCATTTTTCAATTATTTTTAAAATCATGTTAATGTAGTTTTCATGACACCACTATTATGAAAGAAAAAAAACTCTCATAAAGGTCATCAATTATCTCTGTTTCCAAATTGAGTAACATTTTTGGGTCTACATTTTGTTCAACTTGCCAACAGTTTTTAACCCAGCTGATGACAGAGACAGGAGACAGCCAAGGGTCCCCAGCGAAACACCACCTTCAAGCCTAAAACGGCCTGAAGGTTGAAAAACCACACTGCAGGTCCAGATGAAGCCCGCCCTTTCCCGACTGATTCTGATAATGCCCACCCGTGCACTGGGAGAAGCAGGTGGAGCCACGGGAAGTCCGTGCCTTTCGTAGTGGGGAGGAGCTTGGCCTCTAGTTTCTGTGTGGTGGTCTGGTGTCCAATCTGTGAGGCAGGAGCCTGTTGGTAAGACTCCTTCTCGCTTTGCTGAGAGCTGTTTTTCCTTTCCCCTTTTTGCCCAATAAATTCTACTCCTCACCCTTCCATGTGTCCATGAGCCTAATCTTTCCTGGTCCTGTGACGAGAACCCAGTTTTAGCTGAACTAAGGAGAAAGTTCTGCAACACTGACTCCTCCTTTCTTGCCACACCTCTTATTGCTTATGTAACTTCTAGTCCTCCTTCTACTGCATGCACTACCCCTCAGCCTTTGCAGTGGACTTCTTTGCTTATGCCACAATTCCTTGGCATTCTTCCTTGCTTTCACTCTTTTTCTAAGTACTCTCATGTCTTTGATTCTAATCTATATTCTGACAATTCTGAAAATGTGTATTGCTTCAGCCCAGGCCATTATTATGATCTTCAGACTCAAGTAACCAATTGCCTACTTGGTATGTTCATGCATGTATCTAGGAGGCTGCTCAAAGTTGACAAGGACAAACAGAAGTGCTGATTTCTGTCTCTACCTGAATCTTCTTTTTCCTCCAGCCTTCTGCCTCCAAGTTAATGGCACCACCATCTACCCTGATACTCAAATCATCCTTGAGCTTGATTTCTCTTTTCCCCCCACCCACTACAATGAAAAAAATGAATATTTATTTCATTTACATGAAATAAATCTATTTCATTCTCTTCTAAGTCACCCTCTCTCTTAACTAAATTGCTACAACTATCCCTTTTCAGTCTCCCTTCTACATCTTAGCTCCTCCAATCTATTCTCTCTACACAGAATTGAAAGTAATTTTTTATGCATGAATTAAATCATTTTACAGCCTCCTGTGGCTTCCCATTGCACTACCATGACCTGCAAGAAGCTGCATGACTTGCCTTTTGTTTTCATTCCATGCCTCCTTTTCCTTTGATCACTAGCCCCCAGCCACAACCACCTTCTATCAGGTCCTCAACCACAGAAAGCTCTTTCTGGCCTCAGGGCCTTTGCACGTGCCTTTTTCTCTACTAGAAATATTCTTCCTATGGCTACTCAGATGTTTGTATTGAGGCCTGAGGCCTTCTATAAACCTGATTCATTGATTTCCACCCCTAACATTTATTCTCTAACCCAGTTTAGCTTCTATTACTAGTTATATTAATTACTTATGATACGTAAGGCTTAAATAGATATATAAATACAGTTACATCTAGAAGTTATCTACTTATTGTTTTCCATTTACCGCTTGTCTCTCTGACTAGAACGTAAGCTCCATGGAGTCACAGAGGTCTTTCTTCTTCACTATAGTACATACAACTCCGTGCACTGTAACAGACACACAATGGGAGTCAGGAAATGAAAACATGTGCTCTATTTCAACAAAAAACAAACACGCAAAAGGTGCTATGGACTAAATGTCTGTGTCTCCCCTCCAACAAATTCCTACATTGAAGCACCAATCATCAATGTGATGATATTTGGAGGTGGGAACTTTAGGAGGTAACTAGGTCATGAAGGGAGAGCTTTCGTGACGGGATCAGAGCCCTTAGGAAGATACAACAGAGAGATGATCTCTCTCCACTGTGTAAGGATACAGACATGATAAAGAAAATGTTGTACATATACACCATGGAATACTATACATCCAGAATCGTCCTTTGCAGCAACATGGATGGAGCTGAAGGCTATTATCCTAAGCAAACTAACACAGGAACAGAAAACCAAATACTCTATCTTCTCACTTATAAATGGGAACTAAACATTGTGTCCACAAAGAAGGGAACAACAGACATGAGGGCCTACTTGAGAGTGGAGGGTGGGAAGAGGGTGAGCATCGAAAAACTACCTATCAGGTACTATGCTGATTACCTGAGTGATGAAATAATCTGTACTCCCAAACCCCGGAGACATGCAATTTACCTATTTAACAAACCTGCACATGTAAACCTGAATCTAAAATTAAAGTTAGAAGAAAAAAAAAAAAAGAGGAACTCATTTACAAACTAGGAAGAGGACCTTTGCCAGAAACCAAAACTGGCACCTTGATCTTGGACTTCCAAGCCTCCAGAACTGTGGGAAATAAATTTCTGTTGTTTAGGCCACACAGTCTGTAACACAGATGTTTCTCAGCTTACAATAGGACAGGTTACATCACAATAAAACCATCATAAGTTGAAAATATCACAAGTTGAATTGTATTTAATACACCTAGCCTACCAAACATCATAGCTTAGCCCAGCCTACCTGAAATGTTCTCAGAACACTTACATTAGCCCGCAATTGGGCAAAATCGTCTTAGGCAAAGCCTATTTTATAATGAAGTGTTGACTGTCTCATGTAACTCATTGAATACTGTACTGAAAGTAAGAAATAGAACTCAAAGTACAGTTTCTACTGAATTTATATCACCTTGTCACTATTGCTAAGTCCAAAAACCCCAGGTCGGGCCATAGTAAGTCAAGGACCATCTATATTTTGTTACAGCAGCTCAAGCAGACTAAGAAAGTGTATCCTAGAATGTTAAATTTGAAAGAGACTGTTATTGACATCTAGCCTAATCCCCTCACTTTACAGATAAATAAGCTGAACTCCAGAGTGATGTTGGTGAACTGAACAAAGTCATGGGTTAAACAGGACTAGAATCCAGTTCTTTCATTTCTAGCCCAAGGCTGTTTGTTCTGTGTCACAGGGGCAAAGACTAGAGACAATAAGAGTAATCTTTGTTCTATGCTTTATACCCTTTTCTTTATTAAGGTTAATGTTTCCAACCTTTAAATAAGTTGCTAGAGGATAGGGACAGTCCTTTTAATTTGCTTAATGCAGCAAAAAGGGAGATAGCTGTATAAATTTTTCCAGACATTTTGTTTATAGCCTTAGAGTCAGTGTCCAATATAATTTAAATTGAATTTAACCTATTTTTAATATTTCAAACCATAGATGGTTCATGTTTTCCATATAAAATCTGCAGTTCCATCTTAGCATTTTGCATTTCCATCCTCTTTTTCCACCATCAAGTGGTCTGGCTCTCCCAGGAGTGTGGCAGCCAGATGACAAATGCTCTTCCAAATAACCCCAGGAGTGGTTTCTCCTTCTGCACCAGGGCTAGGCAGCCAGCTCAGAGAGTGGAAAGAGCAGGGGCTAGAAACCAGGCACCTCAGTTTACAATCCTGGCTGCACAACTAATTCCCTGTGTCACTCTGGACAAGCCGCTTAAACATCCTGGCCATGGTCCCCTGGTTTGTAGAATGAACAATTCAGAATAAAATCTTCTCAAAGCTTTCAGACAGCTCTAGCCTTCTATGGTTCTATTTTCTACACATTAAATAAATCTTTGCACCAAAATGTTAATTCATCTTATTTCCTTCTCTCCCATTTATTTTTTTTTTTTGTATTCCTTCTTCATAAGGTGACCTCCTTAAAGAATCTTCTCCTCTTCTCAAAATCCACATCACTCCTGAGAATGTCAATTTCCTTTCCATGTTTTGCTCTGACCTTCTCAAGCTGTTGCCTCAGGCAAGGAAAGTCTGGATGTCATGGGGATCAATTACCCAATAGGTAGCCTCAGTACATGCTCCAGGCACCCATAAGGCTAAGATTTCTGGATGTTCCTGAAAAATACTAGAGAAAGCTTTCATGACCTCTGAAATCTATCCTTTCACTGCCAATGGTAGTCAGATATATACCCAAATATCCAAGAAGAATGAAATCCTTTTGTTTGAAAATATTCCACTCTATGCTTAAATTGGGGGCACTAAAATTACTTAATATCATCCTTATCTATGCCAGGGGCCACTCTAGAGACTGGCTGCCTTAAAATGAAGTATTGCATTATTTCATTCATTTATATATTTAATGAATATGTTTTCAGTAATTACTACATGCTGAGTATTGTGTTACATCCTGGAGACCCAGAAATAGAGAAAATGCTAATCACTGTCCTCAGAAAACTTGATCCCCCTGCAATGCTGACAAGTAAATATGCAACTACAGTTCAAAATGATAATTGTTATAATTTCCTTATATAGGTTTCACAGTTATTTTGAGAAATATATTGAAGGTCAGTGGGTTAACCCAGCCTTGGGCTTCATGTGAAGTATAAGTAGGGTCCGAAGTGGAAAGGTGGGCAAGTGGTCATTTCTTCCTCATGGTATGGGCAGTCTTTGAAAAAGCTAGCCACATTTGGGTGGAATCCAAGACTCCACAGTGTCATTTTGAAGTCTCAGGCTAATGGTACACACTCTACCCAGGCTTGTTAAGAGCCTCTGAGCTTTGCTTAAAAGCTGAAGCTTGCTTTTCACCCCAGCTCCTGATGTTCTGCTATAGGAGATTCATGATTTTCCATAGAGAAATTCCCTGCAAATCCAGAGGAATTCCTTAGTCCATCTCCCAATAGGAACAAGAGAGACCTGAAGCCACATTTTCCCCACCAGCTGACACAATGTCCTGTGGCACCATTGAGAGTATGTGTGGCATTATTATCTCTCTAGGTGATTTGGAAAAGGTGGGGGTTTTGCCTTGTTATTGTGGGGTTGATATTTCAGTTATAATACATTCTAGTTGCTTTTATTCCTTAACTATAGTACAAAGCCAGAGGGTATGGTAAGCCTTAGGATAATAATAATAACAAATAATTAACAGCTATTGAGCATTGGCTACATGCAAAACATGGATTTTTAGTTCTCTAAGTACCTCTTCTCCTTTAATCCTCCCAATACTCCTATGAGGTAAGTACTATCATAATCATCCTCACTTTACCAGTGAGGAAACTGAGGCTTAGAGAGATTAAATAATTTGCTCTATGCCACAAAACTAATAAGTGGGAATTCTGAGGTTTTAACTGGAAGTCCAACTGATCATAGTCTGCATGTTTACTCACTAAGCTATTTGCCTCAAAGCTTTAAAACTATATACTCCTGAGATGCCAATGATTATGGATGCTAAGTAATTTGAAACACGATGGTAGAATCAAGTTGAAACGTTCTTAAAAATGAGCAGAACAAAAACTTCAGATGAGTTGTAATTATGAAATAAGAGAGTTCAAAGATGTGATCCTACTGTGTGCTACTCTGAGGTTCTTCTGTCCCACCCAACCCTCTGCAGCCCACTCTTCTGGGTATGAATTGCCCTCACTGGCTATTAGAACAAAAGGTGTAGGTGCAACGGAGTAAATGGATCACATCAAAGTGATTCATCTAGATATTCCATCACCAACTTCTTTTCTTGCTCTATTCCAATAAGATACTTGCTCCTTCAGGCAGGTCTACAGAACTCATCCATCTCAGTTCTAGGTATTTGATTTTACCTTTCCAGCTGCCTAGAATGCCCGCTATACAGTGTATGGCTATATGAATTATGACTCGTAAGATCCATTTCCGTCCACACATCCTCTCTGCACCAACACATGAGCATTGATTAATTTTCATGTCAGTAAAATTAGCTGGCCAGATAGGTGGGAAATATCAAAGTCAATAGGTTCACTAATCTTATCTGGATCAGCACGTGAGGTTAGCCACCTTGCATAGAGCCTCTTCTAGGAAAGGCATGAACAGCAACAACCCTGGGACAACCAATCACAGAAACGGAATTCCCTATGATAAAATGTAGAAATCCTAAGCATGCACTCCTACACTCTCTCTTAATACATGAATGTTTAACCTCTGGCTAGAAGCTCTGGATGTCAAAGCAACTATATCTCTCACATCCTTGGTCATACCCAGAGTGTCAGTCTAGCCAGCCACTAGAGAGAGAATGAGAGCCCTTCCACATCTACAGGACTATTCATTAACTATCACACTCATCCATCCAGAGCTTTAAGCACTGAGGCCTTTTACTCCTACCCCAAAATAATATATATGTATGCACATGTGTATTAATAGGAAAGTTTGACTTAGATAGGCTGAATTAATTTTATATTGAATATTTTTATTAATTTGAATATAAATATAAATTATTTGAAATGGCTACCTGCACTGGTTTTCCCTTATTGTAGCAAATACAGTGGAAACAATACAAAACGATTCAATGAAGGTCTTAGACTCCCTATAGCTTTCCCATCCTCCTGTCTCCTTTCTGCCAATCATTTACACTACTGTTTCCAAATTTGTCTTTCAGCATTTGTGCTGACAGTTTGCTCCATGTCCAGTTTTGTGCACTTTTCTAAATTTTATAATTAAGTTGCGTATAGATTTCTAGTTTAAACTTTTGGAGTGCCAAGCAGACCATTTTGATGAGTATTTATTGAAGGAATAGATACTTGTCAGTTATTCAGTGAATGAGAGATTGACCAAATGCTGAGAGTGAAGAGAACACGACCACAAACTTCAATTTTATGGGTGCATAAAATTGAACTTCTACCCCTCAGCACATGCAAAAGAAAAACATGAATATTATCTAAATTTATGAAGGCACATTAGCTTACACATTTCAGATTTTTAAATTACATGATAAGATAAGGGTAAATGGGGCTCTCCCCAACTTGCAGGTGGGAACCACAGGCAGAATACAACAGTGATTTGATTGAGCTTTTTCCACAAAATTTCATTGTCTCTTAATGACCAAAACATCCACGGAACAACTTTATGCTGATTCACTCAAAAACTTGAAGGCACACTCTTGTGATTTCTTATTTCTGTTTTGTGCTCAAGTATTTTTGTGTCTGCAAGTAAAGTACAAGTGTAAAATCGATTAAGAAGGATGGAGATGACTGCAAGTCTGATTCCGAGAGAATTTTTTTACCGTGACTGCAAGGTAAACCCATTACTTCTTGATGAGGTGTTTTCCCTTGTTTCAACCCTCAAATTTAATACTTACCAAAAAGAAAAAGAAAAATAGTTTTGAGTGTAAAATAATATTCTAAACTATTTAACACACCATAAAGCTGAGGGATGGGAAGGAAGAAGGCAAAAAAGTGAATATTTATGGTTACTTAATAGATTTTTTAAAAATTCAGAACCAACGTTTTGAAAGTCTGACTTCTGTTTAAGTTACAGAAAATAAATGGGATATGCTGTGGTGGTGAGGCTACCCAAATGATAGGCAAACTCTCAGGGCAAGTTGCTGTCTAGTGTGCTTTCCTTCATTGATTGGATATTAGTATTATCCACAGCAGATGAATATGAGAAATCTAAATTTTAGTCAATGATATTTAGCATAGTGTGGTGGGCTGAATAATTTCCCACATACACACCCCCATCTACATCCTAATCCCTGGAACCTGTGAATATGCTACCTTATAGGGTAAAAAGGACTTTGCAGGCATTATTAAGTTAAGAATCATGAGTTAGCAAGATTATCATACATTATTTAGATGGGCCCAATATAATCATCATGGTCCTAATAAGAAGGAGGCAGGAGGATAAAGTCAGTAAAAGGTAATATGACAACAGAAGTGGTGATTGGAATTAAATGCCTATGAGCTGAGGAAGGCTGGCAGCCTCTGGAAGCTGGAAGAAGCAAGGAATGGATTCTCTATAGCTCCCTTAGGAGCATCCAGCCCAACCAGAGCCTTGATATTAGCCTCTTAAGACTCATTTTGGACTTCTGACCTCCAGAAATGTAAGAGATAAAGTTGTATTTTTTAAAGCTCTATGAGCAGCAATAGGAAACTGGTATAACAAGGGAAATAAATCTATTCTGAGTGCCAATATACTTACCTTCTATTCCAGCTTTGTCACTAATTTGCTGTATGACTTTAAGTATATCCTCTAATCTCTCTGTATTTGGGTTTTCTAGAAATATAATAGCTTGGAGTAGAGAAGAGATCAAAGCAGAGCTTGAAAACTGGTGGGATAGAATTTGGAATTGGCCTGTTAAATATGTTGTAAACACTTTGAAAGGCCAAGGCAGTGGATCACCTGAGGTCAGGGGTTTGAGACCAGCCTGGCCAACATGTTGAAACCCTGTCTCTACTAAAAATACAAAAATTAGCCAACTGTGGTGGTGCATGCCTCTAGTCCCAGCTATTCGGGAGGCTGAGGCAAGAGAAGCACTTGGAACCCAGGAGGTGGAGGTTGCAGTGAGCAGAGATTGGGCCACTGCACTCCAGCCTGAGTGACAGAGCGAGACTCTGTCCCAAAAAAAAAATAATTAAAAAAATATATAGCCGGGCACAGTGGCTCATGCCTGTAATGCCAGCACTTGGGAAGCCAAGGCAGGCAGATCACCTGAGGTCAGAATTTCGAGACCAGCCAAGCCAACATGGAGAAACCTGTCTCTACTAAAAATACAAAAAAATGGTGGCACATGCCTGTAATCTCAGCTACTCGGGAGGCTGAGACAGAAAAATCGCCTGATATAGATATACACATCTATATATATAGATGTATAGATACATATGTATGTATATATATGTACATATGTATCTATATATATACATATATACATATGTATATATACGAGCAAGAGTGAAACTCTGGCTCTAAATATATATATATATACACACACATCTATATATATATAGATGTATAGATATATATACATATGTATATACATATGTATATGTATATACATATGTGTGTGTATATATGTATATATATACACACATCTATATATATATAGCTGAAGCCAGGGAGCCAAGTAGCTGGCTCGGCAGGTCCCACCCCCATGGAGCCCAGCAAACTAAGATCCACTGGCTTGAAATTCTCACTGCCAGCACAGCAACAGTCTGAGATCCACTAGAAGGATGCTCAAGCTTGGTGTGGGGAGGGGCATCTGCCATTGCTGAGGCTTCGGTAGGTGGTTTTACACTCACAGTGTAAACAAAGCCACTGGGAAGTTGGAACTGGGCAGAGCCCACTGCAGCTCAGCAAGGCTACTGTGGCCAGACTGCCAGATTTCTCTTCTCGGGGCAGGGAATCTCTGAAAAAAAGGCAGCAGCCCCAGTCAGTGACTTATAGATAAAACTCCTATTTCCCTGGGACAGAGCACCTGGGGAAAGGGGCAGCTGTGGGCACAGCTTCAGCAGACTTAAACATCTCTGCCTGACAGCTGTGAAGAGAGCAGCAGATCTCCCAGCACAGCCTTCAAGCTCTACTAAGGGTCAGACTGCCTCCTCAAGTGGGTCCCTAACCCCCCGTGTATCCTGACTGGGAAATACCTCCCAGTAGGGGCCGACAGACACCTCATACAGGAGAGCTCTGGCTGGCATCTGGCAGGTGCCCCTCTTGGAAGAAGCTTCCAGAGGAAAGATCAGGCAACAATCTTTGTTGTTCTGAAGGCTCCACTGGTAATACCCAGGCAAAGGGGGTCAGGAGTAGACCTCCAGCAGACTCCAGCAGACTGGCAGCAGAGGGGCCTGACTGTCAGAAGGAAAACTAACAGAACAGAAAGGAATAGCAGGTCCACTCAAAGACCCCATTCGAAGGTCACCAACATCAAAGACCAAAGATAGATAAATCCACAAAGAAGGAAAAAAACTAGCTCAAAAAGGCTGAAAATTCCAAAACCAGAATGTCTCTTCTCCTCCAAAGGACCACAGCTCCTCACCAGCAAGGGAAAAAAACTGGACAGAGAATGAGTTTGACGAAGTGACAGAAGTAGGCTTCAAAATGTGGGTAATAACAAACTCCTCTGAGCTAAAGGAGCATGTTCTAACCCAATGCCAGGAAGCTAAGAACCTTGAAAAATGGTTAGAGGAATTGCTAATTAGAATAACCAGTGTAGAGAAGAACACAAATGACCTGATGGAGCTGAAAAACACAGCACAAGAACTTCATGAAGCATAAGGAGTTTCAATAGCTGAATCAATCAAGTGGAAGAAAGGATATCAGTTATTGAAGATCAAATTAATGAAATAAAGAAAGAAGACATGATTAGAGAAAAAAGAGTGAAAAACAAACAAAGCCTCCAAGAAATATGGGACTATGTGAAAAGACCAAATCTACGTTTGATTGGTGTACCTGAAAGTGACGGGGAGAATGGAACCAAGTTAGAAAACACTCTTCAGGATATTATCCAGGAGAACATCCCCAACCTAGCAAGGCAGGCCAACATTCAAATTCAGGAAATATAGAGAACATCACAAAGATACTCCTCGAGAAGAGCAACCCCAAGACACATAATCATCAGATTCACCAATGTTGAAATGAAGGAAAAAATGTTAAGGGCAGCCAGAGAGAAAGGTCGGGTTACCCACCAAGGAAGCCCATCAGACTAACAGCAGATCTCTCTGCAGAAACCATACAAGCCAGAAGAGAGTGGGGGCCAATAGTCAACACTATTAAAGCAAAGCATTTTCAACCCAGAATTTCATAGCAAGCCAAACTAAGCTTCATAAGCGAAGGAGAAATAAAATCCTTTACAGACAAAGCAAATGCTGAGAGATTTTGTCACCACCAGGCCTGCCTTACAAGAACTCCTGAAGAAAGCACTAAACATGGAAAGGAACAACCAGTACCAGCCACTGAAAATACATGCCAAATTGTAAAGAACATTGATACTATGAAGAAACTGCATCAACTAATGGGCAAAATAAACAGCTAGCATCATAATGACAGGATCCACTTCACACATAACAATTTGAACTTTAAATGTAAATGGGATAAATGCCCCAATTAAAAGACAGAGAGTGGCTAATTGGATAAAGAGTCAAGACCCATCAATGTGCTGTATTCAGGAGACCCATCTCACGTGCAGAGACGCACATAGGCTCAAAATAAAGAGATGGAGGAAGATCTACCAAGCAAATGGAAAACAAAAAAAGCAGGGGTTGCAATTCTAGTCTCTGATAAAACAGACTTTAAAGCAACAAAGATCAAAAGAGACAAAGAAGGGCATTACATAATGGTAAAGGGATCAATGCAGCAAGAAGAGTTAACCACCCTAATTATATATGCACCCAATACAGGAGCACCCCGATTCATAAAGCAAGTTCTTAGAGACCTACAAAGAGACTTAGACTCCCACACAATAACAGTGGGAGACTTTAACACTGTCAGTATTAGACAGATCAACGAGACAGAAGGTTAACAAGGATATTCAGGACTTGAGCTAAACTCTGGACCAAGCAGACCTAATAGACATCTGCAGAACTCTTCACCCCAAATCAACAGAGTATACATTCCTCTCAGCACCTCATCACACTTATTCCAAAATTGACCACATAATTGGAAGTAAAACATTCCTCAGCAAATGCAAAAGAATGGAAATCATAACCAACAGTCTCTGAGACCACAGTGCAATCAAATTAGAGCTCAGGATTAAGAAACTCACTCAAAACCGCACAACTAAATGGAAACTGAACAACCTGCTCCTGAATGACTACTGGGTAAATAACGAAATGAAAGCAGAAATAAAGATGTTCTTTGAAACCAATGAGAACAAAGACACAACATAGCAGAATCTCTGGAACACATTTAAAGCAGTGTGTAGAGGGAAATTTACAGCACTGAATGCCCACAAGAGAAAGCAGGAAAGATCTAAAATTGACACCCTAACATCACAATTAAAAGAACTAGAGAAGCAACAGCAAACAAATTCAAAATCTAGCAGAAGACAAGAAATAACTAAGATCAGAGCAGAACTGAAGGAGATAGAGACATGAAAAACCCTTCAAAAAATCAATGAATCCAAGAGCTGGTTTTTTGAAAAGATCAACAAAATAGACCACTAGCCAGACTAATAAAGAAAAGAGAAAAGAATCAAATAGATGCAATAAAAAATGATATAGGGGATATCACCACTGATTCCACAGAAATACAAACTACCATCAGAGAATACTATAAACACCTCTGTGCAAATAAACTAGAAAATCTAGAAGAAATGGATAAATTCCTGGATACATACACCCCCCCAAGTCTAAACCAGGAAGAAGTCAAATCCCTGAATAAACCAGTAACAAGTTCTGAAATTGAGGCAGTAATTAATAGCCTACCAACCAAAAAAAGTCCAGGACCAGATGGATTCACAGCTGAATTCTACCAGAGGTACAAAAAAGAGCTGGTACCATTCCTTCTGAAACTATTCCAAACATTAGAAAAAGAGGGAATCCTCCCTACCTCATTTTATGAGGCCAGCATCATCTTGATACCAAAACCTGGCAGAGACAGAACAAAAAAAGAAAATTTCAGCCCAATATCCCTGATAAACATCCATGTGAAAATCCTTGATAAAATACTGGCAAACCAAATCCAGCAGCACATCAAAAAGCTTATCCACCACGATCAAGTCGGCTTCATCCCTGGGATGCAAGGCTGGTTCCACATACGCAAATCAATAAATGTAATCCATCACATGAACAGGACCACATGACAAAAACCACATGATCATCTCAATAGATGCAGAAAAGGCCTTTGATAAAATTCAACACCCCTTCATGCCGAAAACTCTCAATAAACTAGATATCGATGGAACAGATCTCAAAACAGTAAGAGCTATTTATGACAAACCCACAGCCAATATTATACTGAATGGGCAAAAACTGGAACCATCCCCTTTGAAAACTGGTACAAGACAAGGATATCCTCTCTCACCGCTCTGATTCAACATAGTATTGGAAGTTCCAGCCAGGGCAATCAAGCAAGAGAAAGAAATAAAGGTATTCAAATAGGAAGAGAGGAAGTCAAGTTGTCTCTGTTTGCAGATCACATGATTGTATATTTAGAAAACCCCATCATCTCAGCCCAAAATCTCCTTAAGCTGATAAGCAACTTCAGCAAAGTCTCAGGATACAAAATCAATATGAAAAAATCAGAAGCATTCCTATACACCAATAACAGACAAACAGAGAGCCAAGTCATGAGTGAACTCCCATTCACAATTGCTACAAAGAGAATAAAATACCTAGGAATACAACTTACAAGGGATATGAAGAATCTCTTTAAGAAGAACTACAAACCACTGCTCAAGGAAATAAGAGAGGACACAAACAAATGAAAAAACATTCCATGCTCATGGAAAGGAAGAATCAATATCATGAAAATGGCCATACTGCCCAAAGTAATTTATAGATTCAATGCTATCCCCATCAAGCTACCACTGACTTTCTTCACAGAATTGGAAAAAACTACTTTAAACTTCATATGCAACCACAAAGGAGCCTGCATAGCCAAGACAATCCTGGGCAAGAAGAACAAAGCTGGAGGCATCACGCTGACTTCAAACTATACTACAAGGCTACAGTAACCAAAACAGCATGATACTGGTACCAAAACGGAGATATAGACCAATGGAATAGAACAAAGGCCTCAGAAATAACACCACACATCTACAACTATCTGATCTTTGACAAACTGGAAACAAACAAGCAATGGGGAAAAGACTACCTATTTAATAAATGGTGTTGGGAAAACTGGCTAGCCATATGCAGAAAACTGAAACTGGACCCCGTTCTTACACCTTATACAAAAATCAACTCAAGATGGATCAAAGACTTAATCATAAGACCCAGGACCAAAAAAATCCTAGAAGAAAACCTGGGCAATACCATTCAGGACATAGGCATGGGCAAAGACTTCATGTCTACAACACCAAAAGCAATGGCAACAAAAGCCAAAATTGACAAATGGGATCTAATTAAACTAAAAAGCTTCTGCACAGCAAAAGAAACTATCATCAGAGTGAACAGGCAACCTACAGAATGGGAGAAAATTTTTGCAATCTAGCCACCTGACAGAGGGCTAATATCCAGAAACTACAAACAATTTAAACAAATTTACAAGAAAAAAACAAACAATTAGCTGGGTGTGGTGGTCACGCCTGTAATCCCAGCAGTTTGGGAGGCCAAGGCAGGTGGATCGCGAGATCAGGGGATCGAGACCATGCTGGCTAATGCGGTGAAACCCCATCTCTACTAAAATAAAAATAAAAATAAAAATCCGTTAAAAAGTGGGTGAAGGATATGAACAGACACTTCTCAAAAGAAGACATTTATGCAGCCAACAGACACATGAAAAAATGCTCATCATCACTGTTCATTAGAGAAATGCAAAT
The DNA here is from genome assembly GCF_009828535.3 of Hylobates moloch. Lineage (NCBI taxonomy): Eukaryota > Metazoa > Chordata > Mammalia > Primates > Hylobatidae > Hylobates > Hylobates moloch. Next base: position 99,620,428 of record NW_026652284.1, read on the forward strand.
CAAAACCACAATGAGATACCATCTCATGCCAGTCAGAATGGCGATCATTAAAAAGTCAGGAAACAACAGATGCTGGAGAGGATATGGAGAAATAAGAACGCTTTCACACTGTTGGTGGGAGTGTAAATTAGTTCAACCATTGTGAAAGACAGTGTGGCAATTTCTCAAGGATCTAGAACTGGAAATACCATTTGACCCAGCAATCTCATTACTGGGCATATACCCAAAGGATTATAAATCATTCTACTATAAAGACATATGCACACATATGTTTATTGCAACACTATTCACACTAGCAAAGACTTGGAATCAACCCAAATGTCCATCAGTAACAGACTGGATAAATAAACTGTGGCTCATATACACCACGGAATACTATGCAGCCATAAAAAAGGGTGAGTCCATGTCCTTTGCAGGGACATGGATGAAGCTGGAAACCATCATTCTCAGTAAACTATCACAAGAACAGAAAACCAAACACTGCATATTCTCATTCATAAGTGGGAGCTGAACAATGAGAATGCATGGACACAGGGAAGGGAACATCACACACTGGTGCCTCTCAGGGGGTGGGGAACTAGTGGAGGCATAACATTAGGAGAAATATCTAACATAGATGATGGGTTGATGGGTGCAGCAAACCACCATGGCACATGTATACCTATGTAACAAAATTGCACATTCTGCACATGTACCCCAGAATTTAAAGTATAATTAAATATACATATGTTGTAAATTTTTTTGCAATGCGTTTAAAAGTATAGACTAGTTACAAACTCTTATAAATGAAGATTTTATATATCTTATATATACATAAAAGATATATGTGTACATATATATAATGTCTTGGAAACACAAAAGATTTGGCAAAACTGAACCATTTTCCTCCATGGCAATATCTTCCAGTGTTAACTCTCCCCAGTTCCCACCTAGCCAGCCTCACACTTTTGATAACTGTCTACCCCCATGATTCCAAATTGTAGCAATGAGTACTCATAACTTCTGCACGGCATGATTAATTTCTACATTCTATAATTTTATCATTATTTTGTATCAACAGTCAGAGTCATAGAGTAATGCAACTTATGTTGCAGTAAGTAGAATTCCAAAATGCAACCCCCTGCCCAAGATTTTCTACCCTAATTCCTAGGACTGTGAAAATGATTATGTAAAGAGATTTTGCAAATGTAGTTAGAGGTTACCAGTCAGTTGACTCTGAGTTAGTTGAAGGAGAAATTATTCTAGCAGGCCCAATCTAATCACACAAGTCTTTTTAAATTGGAGTATTTATCTGACTGGTAGTCGAAAGTAAAAAGATTCCACATAGGGAAAGGATTTGTTGTGCTGTTGCTGGCTTTGAAGATGAATGGGGGCACTGCAAGCACCAACCTTGAGGAGCTGAGAGTGACCTTGGCTGAGAGTCAAAAAAGAAAGGGACCTCAATCACGCAGCTGTAAGGAACTGCATTCTGCCAACAGCCTGAATGCCTTTAGAAATGGATTCTTCCTCACAGCCTCCATATAAGAGCCCAGCATTGATGACACTTTGATTTCTGCCTTTTGGGACATTAAGGAGGAAGCCCAGCTGAGCTCCCCTAGACTCTTGACCTGCAGAGATGAGCTAATACGTGGGTGTTGGTCTAAGCTGCTAAGTTTATGGTGACATGTTCTAATAGCAATAGAAAATTGATATATACTGTAGAAGATAAAATCGAGAAAAATTTTATCCTTGCTGCCAAGATGGAGAAGCAGAGGAATCTGTCATCTGGGGGAATCTGGCTGTCTCCTAAGAGGTCTCTCTAAGTGGAATCTATTACACGAGAAAATTTGCCATAATTCAGCATCTGCAGTCTGAGACTTGCAGGCTCAGAAACATGTTTACTTTCAATAAACTTAGATCTATCTCAGGGGAAGACTCAAATTATCCAGGCTCTTGGTGCTGAGGTATAAAACCAAAATATCTTGTAATGATTCACAGTGACCTTAGTAAGACCCAACATAACTAAAATACAAATGGCATCATGACCACCACAGTCATTTGGGAAATAGAATTGTAATTCCACTTATAAACCACACTTTGATTAAGGTTCTTACAGTTAAAACTTTGGATACAAATTATAAATTCCTTGAATTGAAATTCCTGGGACAAAGCATAAGTACACATTTTTGGTTTTTGATGAATATTGTCAAATTGCTTTCCAGAAAGCGGTACCCATGTATAACCTGTGGTACATAGAGGTGTCGCTTCCAAAATTTTATCAACACTGGTGATCTTTTCCCCAGATTTATGGAAATACAACTGACAAATAAAAGTTCTATATATATAAGTGTACAGCATGATAGTTTGATATATGTATACATTGTGAAATGATTACCACAATCAAGCTAATTAACGTATCTATCACCTCATATAGTTACATTCTTTTTATTGTGGTAAGAATACTTAAGATATACTCTTTTAGCAAATTTCAAGCATACAATACATTGCTATTAACTATAGCCACCATGCTGTACATGAGGTTTCCAGAGCCTACTGACCTTATAACAAAGTGTGCACCCTGGAAATGGAAAATTGCTGGTGATTTTTTTAATGTTTGTCAACTTAAAAAGCGAAAATTATATTTTAATCAACAATTTTTAAATTATTGATTGTAACTTTTTTCATATTTGTATTGGTGATTTGTCCTTCTTTTTTGAAATGGATATTTATGCCCTTGATCCATTTTTTGATTGGTTTCTCTATATTTTTCATCCTAACTTACTGGAGTATCTCACATGTTAAGAATATTAACACCTAGTCATATTTTTGCAAGTAGCATTACAAGTTGTTTTTCTCTTTCGTTCATTAATTTTTTAAATAGGGCAGGTTTTTTCTTATTTTTATAAGAGTAAGTATTTTATCAATTCCCTTTTTTGGGTGGCGTGCTTAGAAATGTTGCTCCAGGCCGGGCGCGGTGGCTCACGCCTGTAATCCCAGCACTTTGGGAGGCCAAGCAGGGCAGATCACAAGGTCAGGAGATCGAGACCATCCTGGCTAACACGGTGAAACCCCGTCTTTGCTAAAAATACAAAAAATTAGCCAGGTGTGGTGGCGGGCGCTTGTAGTCCCAGCTACACGGGAGACTGAGGCAGGAGAATGGCATGAACCCAGGAGGCGGAGCTTGCAGTGAGCCAAGCTCGCATCACTGCACTCCAGTCTGGGCAACAGAGCTAGACTCTGTCTCAAAAAAAAAAAAAAAAGAAAGAAAGAAAAAGAAAATGTTGCTCCAAGGTCACACATTCATCCCTCCTTATTTTCCTTTAAAATTTGATCGCTGTATTTTTTCCATTTACACATTTAATCTATCTGGAATTCATTTTACTATATGATGTTTAATAGGGATATACTCTATTTTTCCAAATTGTTAGCAAACTGTACCAATACTGTGTACAGAATAAATCAAAAGCATCTTAAGATCTAATATCTCAGAGTTCACGCACATAATATGGTAGACATTTGGCTCTTTTTCTCCCAATGGTGGTGCCCCCTTCATTTTCATGTACCCAGTCTCCTCATCCATTCCCTCTCCTTCTACTAAAAACTGCTCTCAGGAAAGTGTCTTATAAATTCATTTTCAATAAGGCACTGATACTTATAATTCATTTAAATCCCCAACTATTGAATACCTTCCATTGGTCAGGCTCTAAGGTAGGCTTTCGGGGATATAGGACTGAATCAGCCACAGAGTTTATCTGAGAAAGGCGTATTAGTTTAGTGATAAGATACACAATCAAAAGCAGTAAGAGTTTGTAGGTGCAATAATAATAATATTCACAACAATTCATTAAGTACTTAACTGTGTGCCTCTCAGTGAACAAAGCACTTCATAATCATCTCATTTCACCTTCAGAACAATGTAAGCACTACATTCTCATTTTTCACCACTCATGCCCCATTTATGAGTGGTTAAAGGAGCAAATGTTTCAAATGTTGAAACTAGCATGGTGCCATTTTTAGTCTAAGCCACAGTCCAATATAGTATATAAAATTGAGCCACACAAATAAATTGATTGGAGTCAATAGGGTGAGGGAAGGGATCTGTAGGTCATCTCTGCTAGTGAGCCCCAACCTTGGATGACCTGCAGATGTTAAATGCTGCATGCAAAACAACTACACAGAATTCAGAGAATAGGGAGTGCTGGATGGGACCCTGACTGTTGATGTACTGGAAACTTTTCTTCAGCTGACTCATATGGTACCATTTAGAAATAAATCCTTCTGTTGGTGGTAGAAAGAATCTCTTGCTTAAGTGGCAAATGATTGGAGCTGTTTATTTTGGGGCTTTCGACCAAAACGCAAAAGACAATGATCAACCTAAATAAACTAGGAAGAAAGGAATGCACAATGCTAAGACTGGGATCTAACTCCTTGATAGCCAGTCAATGATATGATAGGATAAATGTTCTATGAGTTCGGATTGAGTCTATGGTTCCAGTGTGAACCAAGTGTTGGATGACTGGATGATCAATGGAACAGCCATAAAGATGGGAAAATAGAAAAAGGAGCAGAGGAAAAATAAAAAATGTAGTTTTGTAAATGCTGTTTGTAGGGTATCTGTGGTCATTGAGATAGAAATATCTAGGGGGCACAAATAGGAATGGCTTTCAAAAGACAGAGCTGGATTAGAGATGTAAATCATAGTAGTAATATTTATCTAGAATGAGCATATAAGGAGAGAAAGAAGGAGTAAGAGTAAACCACAGAAATTGCAAAAATTTAAAGAGCAAAGGAAAGACTCTTTCAAACAGATGGAAACAGACACAACAGAGAAATATTTTTAAAATAATAATGAGAAAAAGGGCTGTCAAGGAAATAAATGGAAATGAAAATTTCAAAAAGGATGAAAATAACCAAAAATTCATTCTCAAGACATTTTATTATTCATATATTAAAAATCCGATTTCTACTTTATTACATACAAAAAAATAAATTTCACGTTGATGAAAAACTAAAATATGAAAGGCACTGATACGGTTTGGCTCTGTGTCTCCACCCAAACCTAATCTCGAATTGTAATCCCCACATGTTGGAGGAAGGTCCAGGTGGGAGACGATTGGATCACAGGGGTGGATTTCTTCCCTGCTGTTCTTGTGATAGTGAGTTCTCCCAAGAGCTGATGGTTTTAATGTGTGCCACTACCCGCCCGCCCCCCTCCTGCCACCATGTAAGATGTACTTTGCTTCCCTTTCACCTTCCGCTATGATTATAAGTTTCCTGAGGCCCACCAAGCCATGCAGAACTGTGATTCAATTAAACCTCTTTTCTTTATAAATGACCAAATCTCAGGTAGTTTTTCACAGCAGTGTGAAAATGAAGTAATAATAGGCACTACTTAAGAAACTTTAGAAAGAAAACGGCTTTATAAATTGTAAATACGAGATACAAGAAATCACAAGCTACACGGATTGATTTGTCACGATAAAATTTAAAATACATTTTCAAAAAAATAGAAAACAAAAGCATAAATAAAAAGACAAGCCCAAGACTTGGAAAAGATACATTTAATGCATGTATCCAAAAAATTGAGTATTTAATATATATAAAGAACTCACACACACACACACGCGCACGCACACAAACACAACCAAAAACAAAATAATCAATAGAAAAGTAGTCAAAAGATATGAGCAGAAAATCCATAAGAAAATCTGAATAGCTACTATAAACATTTGAAAAACACTTTAAACTTCAATGAAATGAATAATTTAAGCAATTATATATTATTTCACACTCATCAGATTGGACAAACTATAAAACAATGACAGTGCCCACTGCAAGGAGGTAAAGCAGTGTTTCCCAAGCTGGACACTTGTCACTGGCGGCCAGATAATTCTGTATTGTGGTGGATGTCCCGCACATTGTAGGACGTTTAGCAAATGGTAATTACCCAGATTTTTAGAATGCAGTTTCTCATTTGCCGTGGACATGACCATAAAATAATTTCCCACTAGATTTTTCTATATGTTACCTTGCTGGCAAGCAGTCTATTGGGAACATTTTATTAACCCTTTATTAAACTGCTAGTTGTTTTGCTTCCATTACCTAGATGAGCACTATCCAATAGAAATACAACACAAGCCACAGGTGATTTTCTAATAGCTATTTCATCGATAATCAATGAGATTTTACAACAGCTACATTTCAAATGCTCCCTGACAAGAGTACGTGCATAGATCTCTTGAGCCTTGCAAATGTGCTTTGCCTGGTGAATACACATTGTAACCCTTCTGGGTTGCTAATAACCAAGTGGTTTGTATATAGTGGAGCTAACTTAGGGAGGCTGGTTCCAAGACTCATTCATATTCATTATATGAACATCTCTGGAAATGTAAACTTATGTTTATATGATTGTTATCTAGAAATTTAAAAAGAAAGAAAAGGATGTTTAGCAGTATATACCTTGCCTTTTCCCACTAGATGCCAATAGAATGACCCCACCCCCACTGGTTGTGACAACTAAAAATATCTCTACACATTACCAAATGTCACCTAGAGGGCAAAATCACCCCCCACCTCCATTGAGAAGCACCAGTGTCAATCACTGCTGGTGAAAGTGTAAATTGTTACAATTTTCAGAAGTAAACTGGCAATAACTAGTAAAACTGAAGAGGTGCAGAATCTATGATCAAATAAGGTATTTTTAATCCTAAAGCTTGGAGAAATCTCACCTAAGTGCTCCAAAAGACACGTCCAAAACTGTTGCCCCATTGATTGACTATTGAAAATTTGAGAACAATCTAAATATTGATCAAGGAGAGTAGAGAAATTGTGCCAAATTCTTCAATGCAATACTATGCAAAATAAAACAAAACAAAACACAAATAACAACAATAATTATCAACATAGTTAAACTTCACAAACATAACATGAAAGGGGAAAACGTTACAGTAGGACAGATAGACGATGCCATTAATGAAAAGCTTGAAAACATGAAATACAATTTCACATATTGTTTACGGATGTATATACATGTAGTAAATCACGGTTGATGGCAGGTAATATTCCAAATGCTTTGAAAGGCAAAAGAGAAGAAAGAGACATTTTGCTCCAAAGGTCAGTGTAAAAGTCAGAAGCCACTACATCTCATTCACATTGTTGTGACTGCTGCTGGCCTTGTTGGCATACAGCAGCAGCCTGGCCCGCAGCTTCTCCAGGCGTGCAGCTCCTCCAGGTACACAGCTTTTCCAGGTCCACAGCTCCTCCTTCAGCTTCTCTGAATACAATGCCAAGTTTGTGTGCTGCTCCATGGCAAAGGGTACCCAGCTTCTTTTACATTACCTTCATCATCAAGGTCAGAGGCAGTGAAATACTGACTTATGTTCCATTTTATTCTCACTCTGCCCCACTCCGTGTCTATCTTGTCTTCTTCACTACTGACCTTACTAAACTATAGTAATTTCAGGCCCATGACCAGAGACAGAGGCAATAGTCTTCCACTTCTTCAACAGCTTCTACAATCATATAAAACCTAATCTCCATCACATATTCCTTATTCCATATCACTCAGAGTGGTTCTGCTTTCCTGCTGGAACACCAACTGATACAATATGTTCAAATGTTAAATAACATACATAGATTTGCAGTAGCCTCTGGGGATGGAGGGAGGGGAATGGATTAGCTGTGGCTCACCAAGGTCTTCAACATTATTTATATACTAAACTATAAATGTGTCCATAGTTTATTCTTTATAATAAATTATAAAATTATATATGTTATAATGAACTTTCATGTGTGAATTTCTTAAGCCAGTTGCTGAGTACCCAATAATAACTGAATGAACAAATGAGTGACATTGGGCAATTTACTGAACCTCTCATTTTTTATTTCCTTATCTGCAAAATAATAGGATTAAATTATGTTTATGTGCCATCCAGGTCTAAAAGTTCTTGAGCTCCATTAGTACAATCCATTGATATATAACACGTCAAGAAATAAAATACCTGTTTTTAAATATTTGAAGGCCATCATGGAAGATGGTGATTTTTTTCTACCTTACATTGTTTTTGAGAGTACTATAAGAAACAATTGCCTACCAATTAAAATTGCCCACCAAAGGCAGAAGAGAACTTTAAAAGTAATGTGTTCACCCTTCCTGAGACAATCCAGGCAGAAGACACGAGGACTTATCATGAGGATACAGAAGAACTTACCATCTTGGGAAACTGATAAAGCTGGATGGCCTCTAACATTTCCCTAAACTTGAACTGGCTATTTTTTTTTTTTTTTTATGGTTTATATGTGCCACATTTTCTTAATCCAGTCTATCGTTGTTGGGCATTTGGGTTGGTTCCAACTCTTTGCTATTGTGAATAGTGCTGCAATAAACATACGTGTGCATGTGTCTTTACAGCAGCATGATTTATAGTCCTTTGGGTATATACCCAGTAATGGGATGGCTGGGTCAAATGGTATTTCTAGTTCGAGATCCCTGAGGAATCGCCACACTGACTTCCACAATGGTTGAACTAGTTTACAGTCCCACCAACAGTGTAAAAGTGTTCCTATTTCTCCACATCCTCTCCAGCACCT